>NW_015505738.1:70005-85005 GCF_001515645.1 Sinocyclocheilus grahami
TTGGTCTCTGGAAGTTAATCAAATGTAATTTCAGCAGATTTGTGTATGAATAGAGTCTTTGATGAATCTCCATTTCATCAATTCAATTCAGTTTATTCATTATAGACCTTTTTCACAATATATTGTTCCACAGCAGCTTTAAAGGAAAAGTGCTTTAGCTACAGCTCCGGAAAGACTCTCAAAGAGATGGTTACGTAAATTAGGAAGAGCTTTAAGGGGAACCGAGACTTTCTTCGTCTTGATTACAGAATTCCACATCCCTGCAGATTCTCATGAAGGCGAATAGTAAAATCCGTAGAGCAGGACGAGCCTCTGTGAATTCTAATCGCACAGTAGGGGTACAACGGGGCTAAAGGCACACCTTAAGGGGGAAAAAAAGTGCTATTCACTGCGCCTAAAATGTATAATTGCAGAAAAAATATATACGTTTGTATTGAACATTAATGGAGCAACAGAATTATCATTCGATCTGCTGTAATGTCCGTGAAGAAGCCTGCATGGCACTCCCTCCTTTAGTTCTTTATTTATTTGTGCTATTTCGGTGGTCGTTGTGGCAGCATCATTTGGGGTTGCCATGGAGACAGTGTTACAGTCACAGCACATCTGATCTACTGTATCACTGCGATCGGTCAGTCTGATGAAGATCTGTGCTGAACTCAGAGGACTGATGCTCTGAAGGAGAAGTCATGCGTCCAGCTGTTAAACTCATCTCACTTATTCATTGATCACAAACACACGGATCCACCTGCAGCTTCAGTGAAGAGAGTTTGGTAAGTTCACACTGAGAACCTATTATAATAAAAGCAAAACATTCTTCTGAATTCATAAATTGTGAGGAATCCTGCTGCAGATTCATCTGTACATAGAGCATCATATATTCCTGTATCTCTCTGTTGTGATCAGTACAAATGATTATTTCAGCTGATCAGATACTTGACTCGTCTGTTTCAGTGCAGAGCGACTGATTCACAGTGACCTGCCTCCACCATGTGGACAAATAGTGACAGTGAAACCAGACATGTAAGTCATCTATGATTATTAAATCCTTCATCAGAGTGTAAAAAATCTTTGCATTTTATTTTTGCATAAAAGTAATATTTGCTTTTCACCTCTGCTCTAACTTTTTTCCCCCTGTCTCTGCTTTCTGATAAACCTGCCATTGTACTCCATGAATATTGGTGTGGCCTTGTGAAGAATTGTTCCTCTATTGTAAGTCACTTTGGATATAAGTGTGCACTAAATGCATGAATAGAAAGTCATATACATTTTTATATGAAGCTGAGATCAGCTTACTGAATGGTTTCTCACATCTGCTAAATAAATACACACACACACACACACTCACACACACACACACACACACACTCTGTGGCGTTTCTGATGCGGAACAAGTCTGAACAAACTCAGCTGCTCCACTTCCGAATGTTTGCAACACCTCCATCAGACCAGCGCCTCCTCCTGCTCCTCCTGCAGCTCGTGAGGAGACACCGGACCGATGACGGAGAACGAGCGAGCCGCCAGAACCCTCAAACACGTCCTGCAGAAACCGGGGAACGGCAGCTGCGCGGACTGCGGCGCCGACAGTAAGTTATTGTTCTTTACACGCATCAAACATTCACCGATCAACCGGAACCGAACCTGCGCGAGCGGAGGATAACTCACCTGCCTCACCTGAAACACTGCGCGTCACGACGAACTCTGGCGACTTGGCATCGAGATGTTTCATACAACATATTACAACCTTATTTTATAATACGCGATTATAGTGAGAGTTCATAAAGTCAGATGGGAGAGCCACTGTTTTGAATCTGAAAAGAAGCGCGCGCATGCGTTTCCAGACATACCTGTGAAATCAGAGCCTGCGGGAGTTTGTGAAGGAGAGACAGGGCTGATGATGGGTTACCCGATCTCGTGAAAGTTATGTCTCGATTTGGCGTACTGTTTATACATTGGCGTGCATATGATACGCACTGGGTAGGATTAGGGGTGTGGGGTAGATGGGGTAGATTTCTGCATATCAATAGCACGATTTTCTGTTTGTATTTGGCGTACTATTTATATGCATGGTGTGTTTGTACTCATGTAAGGCAGGGTTTGATTTCAGGAACTCTACAGCAGAATATTTTCCTTCTGATTCAGGATGATTCACTTAGGAGTTATAAAGGTATTCCAGAGCTCAGGATTGAGTTTGTCTGGAGAGGAGCTGCTGCTGGTGGAGACGGGGTCAGATATAGACTGAAGGTGTGGCTGTGTGTGATTTCTACATATTTCTAGAGAGAGAGAGAGAGAGAGGGGGATGTGGGAGCGGTCGAGGAGACTGATGAAGAAACAGGAAGTGTGTTTCTCCACACTGTCCACTGTAACACATGAAGAAAGACAGAAAGAGCCGTTCTATTGTGGCATTTTCAGCCACAGTCCCTTTTAAGGAAAGTCTGTTCACTCGGAGGCCACATTTGTAATGCCTCTGGGCAGCTATTTTCAGGCATGCAAGACCAAAGCTGTGTCCCAAATCGCCTACTTATACTATGCCCTAGAAATATATATCATTTATTTTTTTTTAAAGAAAAAGTGTATACTTTTGAGTATCTAGCAGAAAATATGCAAGCTTTGGGACACACTACTTTCTCATAATTGCATCCGGCATATGTGTCCCTGCAGCACAAAAGCAGTGTTAAGTCGCTGGGGGATATTTGTAGCAATAGCCAACAATACATTGTATGGGTCACAATTATACATTTCTCTTTTATGCCAAAAATCATTAGGATATTAAGTAAAGACCATGTTCCATGAAGATACACTTCAAAAATCTGCCGAAAATAGTAGACCATCTGGGGACTTTTGGCATACACATACTATGCTTTAGGACACACTTATTCTAATCTCACATACTATGTAGGATGCACACTGAGATGCAGGGATCGATTTTCACTACAAGTGACGATGTGTTGACCGTTCCAAGATGTGTCTGGAGCAGCTAAATGTGGAATCTACATATACATATCTATGCAGTGACCTCATGACTTAACCAGCCAGCGATATGCTCTTTTATTCAGAAGGCAGTATATGCGGTTGTAGCTCTCAGAAAATTCCCAGTTTACGAAGTTGTGTTCATGAGGTCTACAAGGATGTGAATGCTTTTTACAAGTCGTAATCTTGTAATTACAGTAATTACATCATTGCATGAATGCACATTTAATCCCATTAATAAGTAATGCACCGTATTTGTATATCTAAAGTCTTTGGTTCAGCTTTATTGTCATATTGTCGTGTTTAATATATCATGATTTTACCTGATTTAAATCACACGAGGATCATGTTCAGGGTGATTGTTTTTACAGTAAACAAGAGTTTGCGGTCATGGTGTCATGAGGATTTAAAGGACAACAAAAACATTCATCATGTACGTGTCGTTCCAAACCTGTACGACCTGATGCTGCATTGTTTCAGTTTCCATTTACTTTCATTGTATTTCTTTGCATTTTTTTTTTCATTGTGTAAAATGAAAGTCAGTGGAAACCTAAACAGTCTGGTTGCAAACATTCTTCAGAAATATCATATTTTGTGGTCTGCATCAGGTCATACAGGTTTGAGGGAATTTTCATTTTTGGGTGAACTGTTCCTTCAAGCTATCACACGAGCTATGATTTGCATATATTTATAATATTCAATAATATTCTCACAGTGTATTCAGAACAAAAAAATATAGTTAGTAACGTAATCCATATAATATAATCATTAGATCATTTAACCTCATGTATCACATTGATTTAAATAGGATAATCTTGTACCATATTGATATAAAATACAAAGAGTTTTTTTTATATATTTTAAATTAAATTAAATTAAATTTATGCAGTTAGCAGACGCTTTTATCCAAAGCGACTTACAGTGCATTCAGGCTATACATTTTTTATCAGTATTTATATTTTACATATATATCATATTTCATTTGTTGTTATCAAAAACTTGAAGTGCATTAAACATTATATTGTTTCAGGCTTTATGAGTTTTATCAAAAAGCTAATAATTAATTAAATCATAAACATAAATTAAAACAAATAATTTTAAAATTATTCAAAATTAAACACTTGCTGAAATAAAATGTGTTTACATGCATGTGAACATAACCATAAAGTCAGAGAACCGTGAACATACAATTGTGATGCTTCATTATTAAAATATGTATTTTAATATCTCAGTGGTAGGTGTTTGTTGATGTGTTTGAAAGACAAACGCCTTCTAAAGTAATACATGGTAAAATTACTGACTGAGTGATGATTCTAATACAAATGAACGTGTTCATCAGAATTGAATGCAATGTTGAAACTCTGTAAAATCCGGTGCTCAAATGCTGACTAATGACTGATCTCTGTGTGAATTCTAGAAAGGAAAATTTCAAAGATGAAAAAGAGGAATTATGGAGAATCAATAAATGATCTATTAATTATTATAAATAAATGTATGACCCAGCTCTGCACACACACACACACACTCACACTCACACACACACACACACACACACACACACACACACACACATGTGTGCATTTCAAATACTTCAAAAGCATAAAAAACGTACACTCATATTTTTTATAAATGAATGAGGTACAGTGTATGGAGTATTTGTAAAGTACATAATGACATCTGTATTTAGTTTTCTGGTCTAAATCTTCTTCACTGTGCAGAAGTGTTATCGTTTGATCTCATATTTCTCTGTAAGTCAGTGTTGTGTGTTTTGCGCCTGTTTTTATCAGATAATGCAGGAATGTCCTCGCTGTGTTTCTGTAGCTTGAGGCGGATGTTAATGGTTTGTGTTTCTTTAGCTTCAGGGTTTCTTAATAAGCTCGTCTTACTGCTTTCTGGTGTGTGTCGGAGTTCTTTTGCTCTTCAGCTGTTTTCCAGTAATTCTGATGCGAGTCGGTCTTCAGTATCTCTTCTATTCTGTCACTGTATGAATCGTGTCTGTGCTCTCGAGTCTGAGTTTGTGTGTCAGTAACAGCACTGTGATCTCAAAGTTACAGGATGATCCGTTCATCTGGATCTCAAAAACTCGCTCCAGGATTTATCTCCGGATATTAAACCTGCCGATTACATCGTCACTGTTTTGTGTCAGGCTAGAAGAGCCAGATCGAATGCTGACAGCTCGTGTGTTAACAGCTGGTTTATTTATTATTTCTCTCTCTCAGATCCGGAATGTGGCTCCTGTTCTCTAGGCGTGTTCATCTGTCTGGGCTGCTCCGGAGTCCATCGCAGTATTCCCGATCTCGGAAAAGTCAAATCGCTCCGACTCTCACACTGGGAGGATTCAGAAGTTCAGGTGTTCATTAAGATTTCTATTCAGAAAACAATCACACTTCTCTACACTATTAATAAGCTGCAAATTAGGGGTTTACTGAGGCAAAAGTCATAGTTAATGGTTTGTTAATCACAAGAATTGGACCTTAAGAGAAAGTGTGACCAATTATGTTGTATATTAGATTGTTATTGTTTATTTATTATTTTATATTTTCAGTTTTCGTTTGCTTTAGTAGTTATATTATGCGGTTTTCTAATGTTTATTAGTTTTTTTTTAAAATATATATATATATAATATTTTTATTTCACTTTTAATTTTAGTAATTAACTTTATATAAGTTTTTGTAATACTATTATAGCATTTTTTTATATTATTTTTTTTATATATATATTGTGAAGTTAAAATGTTTCATCAAATATTTAAACGTTATTTCAGCTTTATTTCAATTATGAAAATGATTTCTAATAGTTTTAGCGTTAGTTAACTATAACAACACTGATCTGTTTGGTGTTATTTTTCATGGAGCAACAAAAGGAGACAGTTTGGAAAATCATGCAGCTCTTTTCTACACGGAAACAGTTTATAGTTTCTGTGACTGTCAAGCCGACCTTCATTCAAAGCTTAATTTTCAGTCTGTTCCTCAAACAAATCGTCATATGACTTCTGAAGAATATAGCGCATATGAGTCATATGACCCTTTATGATACATTCATGTTATTTATCTCTGGAACTTTATATGTTCACGATGAATTGTACTGAAAAGAGCTGCATGAAGACTCATAATTTCTCTTCCACTGTTTAAAACAGCGTGAGATTTCAGTGTCAGCTGTAAATCATACAGAGCTGCCTGTTTGCTGATGTCTGTGTTTGTAGTTCATGTCTGAGCGAGGAAATGATGCCATGAACGCCGTCTATGAGGCTGCACTTCCTGTTTACTACTACAAACCCACACACAGAGACTGCCAGTGAGTTTCCATGGCAACCAGCCGCATCTCACATCACATTAACACACAGCTGCATATGGAGATATCACCATATCAGGCTCTTAGATGCTCTGGCAGGCGTTATATTAGGGTGAGATCAGGGTCACTTCAACTTCTGGCCACTTAATTGAGTTAATTTAGCTGATCGGCCGGCTTTACAAAGTCAGAAGATAACGCAAATCTGTCTTACAAAAACAAACCTGTGTGTGTGAGTGTGTGTGCGTGTGTGTGCGTGCGTGCGAGTGCGTTTGTGTGTGAGACCAAATGTCCCCACAAGGATAGTAAAACCGGAAATTTTTTTTGACCAAAAATTCCTTCGAGGGAAAAAAAAAGAGTAAAAATAGTGAATGATGTTTATCTGAAAGTGTAAGAATGCAAACAGGTTTTCTGTAAGGGGTAGGTTTAGAGTTAGCAGAGAGAAAATATCGTTTGGTCAGTATAAAAGTAACAGAAGTCTATGGAAAGTCCCCACAATTCACAGAAACAAAAGTGTGTGTGTGTGTGTGTGTGTGTGTGTGAGTGAATCTCAGAATACTCACTTTCTGTTTCCTGCCTGATGATTGACACGCTCGTTTGACCAATCACAGAGTCGAGAGACGGCATGCTAATGAAGAGGGGGCGGGACAATGGACAGTTCCTCAACAGACGATTCATCCTGTCGCTGAGGGACGGCACACTAAAGTACTACACTAAACTCGATGTGAGTGTCAGCGCAAGCATGCAGCAGTATCACTGACAGACTACTATAGTTTTTGTTAAGATTAGAGTTTTTTTTTATATTTTTTAAATGTGTAATATTAGTTAACATTTTAGTCGTTTTGTTGTGTTTTTGTCATTTTAATTTGTGTCTATATAGTTTTTATTAATTTTATTAGCACTTATGATACTTTGTTACTTTTTAAATCTTTATGATACAATGTGTTTAACAACATGAACATGAAAGAGCAGTCATACTGCATTTCTTCTGTAATGTGACATTTCTGAATGAAACAGAAAAGCAGGAAATAATGTAGGACTTTCCTTGATTTTATTCATCGAGATTAGATTGTGTTAAGTTATATCGTATACTGTTCATTACATCAGTTTTTAAATGGTTTTAGTTTAAGTTTTAGCAAGATGTGATTTTATTTATTTACTTACTAAAGAAAACAGAGAAAATGGGTTGTGGCAAAAAAACACCCTTAATGCACTGAGCTCAATCAGTATCTGTCAGTGGGGATACAAAAATGTGGAAGTACAGTCTGTAGTCTTCACAAAAGACTTTTGCTGACAAACAAACGGGGTGAAAATAATACACATTG
Source organism: Sinocyclocheilus grahami (assembly GCF_001515645.1). Classification (NCBI taxonomy): domain Eukaryota; kingdom Metazoa; phylum Chordata; class Actinopteri; order Cypriniformes; family Cyprinidae; genus Sinocyclocheilus; species Sinocyclocheilus grahami. The sequence continues at coordinate 77,586 of NW_015505738.1, forward strand.
CTCATTTGTTGAAAATGTGCAAATTCGTCCTTTAACACTGTATCTGCTGCGTCTCTGTAGGCTAAGGTACCCAAAGCTGTTATAAAGGTGGACACCATCAACGCCTGCTTCCAGCCGGATAAGATCGGAAACCCCAACGGCCTGCAGATCACCTACCTGAGAGACAACATCACACGAAACATCTTCATCTACCACGACAGCAGCAGAGTGAGCCGTAGACAGACACACACACACACACACACACACACACACTCACACTCACACTCTTACTCACACTCACACACACACACACACACACACACACACACACACACACACACACACTCACACTCACACTCACACACAATTTATTTTTAAATAGTAAAAATATTTCACAATTTTACTGCTTTTGCTGTACTTTGAAAATAGTGATCTATTGGCTTGGTGAGCAGAAAAGACTTCTATAAAAAAACATTAAAGATCTTACTGTTGAAAATCTTTTGACTGGTAGTGTAAGAGAGGCTCTGACACACGTCTCTGTGTCTCTGTCTCTCTCAGGAGATCGTGGAGTGGTTTAACTGCATCCGAGCGGCGCAGCTGCACTATCTGAAGGTGGCCTTCCCTGGAGCCACGGACGCTGAGGTGAGTCCTGAAACACCGGCGCTCGTTTCGTTCCTCGCGTGAGTTTGTGACGTCACTCACAGCTTCTCTTTCTGCTCAGCTGAAGCCCAAACTCCCACGCAGCTTTCTGAAAGAGGGATACATGGAGAAAACCGGCCCGCGGGTGAGACGCGCTCATGCCATAATTCACAACAACTCCTCTCAGAAGTCACAACCGAACAAAATACAACACTTGCCATACACTTTATTTTATTACAGTGTAATTATACATTGCGTAATGAGTAATATTAATTGCCTACATGTACTTACTGTATGGTTAGGGTTAGGATGCAGGTTTGGCTTAGTGTAACTTGCATGTAATTATGCATCGTTTATTATTATAATAATAGTAAGTACATGTAACATATGTGAATTAATCTTGATAATGTCAGATAACTTTGATAGAAAGGTATATAATGGATTACAATCAACCAACAGTTATTCAGCTGTTGTATTTAAGTGCACAATTAGATAATACCAATTTAGGTCAACTAAGTACCAAGCTATGCTTCATTTTGTTCAGTCTGTGGTGTAAAAAGTTTGCATTAGCAATTAAATAAAAAACACATAAGCGAAATATGGTCAGGTCAAAGTGTCTGAATAATTTTTGGTCCCCCAGTTTAACTGGTAGTCCACTGTATGAATAATTTCTGGGTGTAATATGTCACAGTTTGTTTTATTTAGCTATCCTCACTTACATAAATTAACTATAGTGTCCTGCACCCACTAGTGAAAAAAAATAACATAAAAAAATATATCTGGTGTCTGAATAATTTTAGCTTTGACTGTATTTAACAACAGCAGGAAAGAGCATTCATAATGCAATGTGACATTTCTAAATGAAACAGAATGACAGAAAATAATGTAGGATTGGCTTTGATTTTATTTATCAAGATGTGATTAGATTATGTTGCATCTGCTCCTGATCGTCCTGTCGGGTTTATATAGTGAGAGTGACCAGCTTTTTCCTGCTCATTATACCAAATAAATACGGTGAATATCATCAGTAATGAATAAGACTAGGATGGTATATTAAGGAGGTCTGTTTTGATTGACATGGAGCTGGTTTGTGTGTCGTCTGATGTGTTTCTGCAGCAAACAGAAGGCTTTAAGAAGCGCTGGTTCACGCTGGATCACCGGCGGCTCATGTACTTCAGAGATCCTCTGGTGAGACGTCTCTCGTCTGCTCATGTCGCTCCTGTAACCCAGTAATGAAGCGGTCAGATTGAGAGACAGGTTCGATGAGAGGGAAATGTCATCAGGTGTTAGCACCTGCTCTGAGATCAGCAGTGTTCCTGTGTTTAAAGGGGTCATATGATGCTGCTAAAAAGAACATTATGTTGTGTATTTGGTGTAATGAAATGTGTTTATGTGGTTTAAGGTTCAAAGAACACATTATTTTCCACATACTGTACATTATTGTTTCTCCTCTATGCCCTGCCTTTCTGAAACACGTCGATTTTTACAAAGCTCATCGGTCTGAAAAGCGAGGTGTGCTGTGATTGGCCAGCTATCCAGTGCGTTGTGATTGGCCGAATACCTCAAGCGTGTGACGGAAATGTTACACCCCTCACCATACTGTGCTGCCGTGTCCCGGAGAGATGAGACAAAAACATTAAAACCCATTATAAACGAGGCATTTGTTGCATCCAGTGGGGACATAATTACTGATTATAATGACTTATACTGTCTTTTTACGCATTGCATGGCGCCGCGTAAACATAAAACCCTGTCTGCATTTGTGATCGGAGAAATGACAAACAACAAGTGCTACTCTACACTGCTCAAAACTCTCGTTTGAATCATCAGCGGCAAATTCTTTAAATATAAAAACCGTACTTACAGTCTGTGAGTCAGAACAGCCGGCATTGTAGTCTACTCTCCCAGGATCAGGAAACAGTCCATAAAATTCACGATACAAATCGTTGCAAAGCAGCTTTACAGAAAAAGAAGTTTCTACAATATATTTAGTAGTAGCTTGTCAGTGGTGACTTTGTCAAGCAAGCGTGTGACGGAAATGTTACACCCCTCACCATACTGTGCTGCCGTGTCCCGGAGAGATGAGACAAAAACATTAAAACCCATTATAAACGAGGCATTTGTTGCATCCAGTGGGGACATAATTACTGATTATAATGACTTATACTGTCTTTTTACGCATTGCATGGCGCCGCGTAAACATAAAACCCTGTCTGCATTTGTGATCGGAGAAATGACAAACAACAAGTGCTACTCTACACTGCTCAAAACTCTCGTTTGAATCGTCAGTGGCAAATCCTTTAAATATAAAAACCGTACTTACAGTCTGAGAGTCAGAACAGCCGGCATTGTAGTCTACTCTCCCAGGATCAGGACACAGTCCATAAAATTCACGATACAAATCGTTGCAAAGCAGCTTTACAGAAAAAGAAGTTTCTACAATATATTTAGTAGTAGCTTGTCAGTGGTGACTTTGCCAATTTGATGTACGTATGGCAGAAATGTACGGTAAAATTCAGATAATGACGTAATCAAACAGACGAGGAATTATAAAAATTAATAAGTAACCAATCAAAATAGATTAAATAAAAATAAACATTTGATTAAACTAAATTAATAACAAAATAAACACATAAATAATACAGTTCAGTACTATCATGAGTACACAAAAATATGTTACTTAATAAAAAAAACTAATATTTTGCAAATAATGTTTTAAATTGGTATAGTATATGGTAAACTCTTCTGTTAAATTCAACAACATTTTTTGTTTTGTTTTGTTTGTTTTCGGTAAAAAAACAACAACAAAATGAATAAAGAAATATAAACAAATTGGTAATAAAGAAATTGATATATATTTGTAGTAAATTGCAGTAAATAAAATATATAAATTAAAAAAATAATAATTATTAATGTGCGTGCCGTTTTTATGACCATAGTAATTGAGAGATGTTTTGTCATATTTGTACTTAAGACCAATTTAAACGAATGAGTGAAGACAAAATATCATTGCAGTTCGAAAGCTACACACTTTCTTTTTTACATTCACATGCATTTAAACCTGAAATCTGGCTGATGATTGGAAAAAAGCACATGGATATAGTTTGAGTAATAACATATTACTCTTACATAAAATAATTAACATTAAATGAAGAAATTGCATTAAAAAATGAGAAAATTATACACAGTACAGCACATTTCATGTGTTTTGTGGCATGATGTCCGTTATCGTAAGAAGTAACTCGCCTCTGTTTGCCAAAATAACCGTTTACAGTAAGGAACGAGAACTTGTCAAATCTGAAAGCAGTTTCTCTTGTGTCTGGCAGGATGCGTTTGCTAAAGGCGAGGTGTTCCTGGGGCACAGAGATCACGGATACCACGTTACGATCGGACTCCCCGCCGGAACCCACTACAGCGGGACGTGGCAGTACGGCATCACCATAGAAACGCCCGACCGCAGCTTCCTGTTCACCTGCGAAACAGATACGGAGCAGAAGGATTGGATGAGCCATTTTAATGCCGTCATGAACACTCGCATGAGCCCACAGGAGTACACAGGTAACACCACACTCACATGCACAGACACACACACACACACACATTTTTTATCACATCTTGTCATGTTGCAATCTTTTTTCCATTAATCTACATTCCACACCCCATAATGACAAAGCAAAAACCAGATTTGTGATTTTCAAGTTAAGTTTATATATATATATATATATATATATACATACATATAGATTAATGGAAAACACTGTATTTTTTAGGTTTTCTGTCATATGATGGTTTGTGTGCCGAACAGGCTGAAATATAAGTCACTGTAAATCTACTGCAGCTCTCAAATCTCATTGGTTCTAGTGTGTCACATGATCGTTCAATCAGAATATTTAAACACGTATGACCACAAATGAGATTTCAGAGCTACACTGCAAGAGAAGATTCTGAAGCATGAACATGAAGGTGACTAAATCTGGACAGAATTGTCTTTTCCTGTAATGTTATGATCCCTCAGGGTTTAGTGCAGCTTTTTAATAAAGTACTGATCTAACCATGTGTTTGAGGTCTGATTGTGATTGCTCTTGTGAGCTGGAGGAGGATATTAGTGGACATGTGTTTGAACGTGAGTGTGAATGGAATACTGTATTTTTTAGGTTTTCTGTCATATGATGGTTTGTGTGCCGAACAGGCTGAAATATAAGTCACTGTAAATCTACTGCAGCTCTCAAATCTCATTGGTTCTAGTGTGTCACATGATCGTTCAATCAGAATATTTAAACACGTATGGCCACAAATGAGATTTCAGAGCTACACTGCAAGAGAAGATTCTGAAGCATGAACATGAAGGTGACTAAATCTGGACAGAATTGTCTTTTCCTGTAGTGTTATAATCCCTCAGGGTTTAGTGCAGCTTTTTAATAAAGTACTGATCTAACCATGTGTTTGAGGTCTGATTGTGATTGTTCTTGTGAGCTGGAGGAGGATATTAGTGGACATGTGTTTGAACGTGAGTGTGAATGGAAGACACCCTCGCCATCATGCGATCGGCCACGTTACGGCGCACCGGCTCTATGTACGTCTTCATCCTCAACCTGGCGGCGGCGGATCTGCTCTATCTGGGCACCATCCCGTTCGTAGTCTGCACCTACTTCGCCCACGACTGGTTCTTTGGGGAAATGGGCTGCAGGCTGCTGTTGAGTCTGGATCTGCTCACCATGCATGCCAGCGTGTTTGTGCTGGTGGCCATGAGTCTGGAGCGCTACCGCGCCGTGGCCGCTCCATTCCGAGCCCGTCGCTCGACCGCACGTAATCACTGGCTGATGGCGTTGGGAATCTGGGCGGCAGCGTTCGTGTTGACGCTCCCTATGATGGTGATGATCCGTCTCCGCGAGGGACGTCCCAGTACGGTGGGCCTCGTCAAACGCATCTGCTTCCCAACATGGACACCTGAGGCTTTCAAGGCGTATCTGACCGCGCTCTTCTTCACCAGCATGCTCCTGCCAGGCCTGCTGATGGTAGGACTCTACACGGGTCTCGCCCGGCATTACTGGGCCGCCCAGGCTAACCTGACTCACGGATCCTCGTCGTCCGTTCGCAGGCGCCGACTGAAGCACAAGGTGGTGGGCATGATTTTCTGCATCGTGGTGGCGTACTGGACGTGTTTTCTGCCATTCTGGGGTTGGCAGATGGCGAAGCTCTTCTCATCCGAGTCGCTCCGCTCGCTGTCGGCCGCCGCTCACACCTACGTCAACTTCTTCGTCACCTGCCTGACGTACGGAAACAGCTGCATCAACCCGCTGCTTTACACGCTGCTGACGCGCAACTACCGTGACTACCTGGCCCAGAGAGGTCAGTCATCAGGGGCGAGTCGAGGGGACCAGGGGTCGGCCGCGGGGGTCAACCCTATCCAAGATCATATAGGATGAGTTCAGGAGAGAGTTACAAATTCTGGGTCCAGTTGCGTAAACATAGCCAATATGCTAAGACTGCGTCTCTGGGCCTCTTTGGTCACTTTTGACCGGAAAATGTTACATTTTGAATTTTTTGATTTTTTTTGCTTCATTGGAATGTGATGTTTTTTGTCGCATTAGCTATGTGAACAGGAAAAAAAATATATATATATATATATCATGGACATGATACGGATATGATAAAGGGTAGAAAAATAAAAAGTAACACTTGGTACCTTCACTTGATATCTTCATGGTCAAAAATGACCGACATAGGAAACGAATCGGGAAAAAATTGCTTCATCGGACTGCAATGAAACTTGGTTACTTTTGTCACATTAGCTACTGTATGTGAACTGATAAAAATTAATCAATAAATACATTTAAGTATGGACATGCTTCGGACATGTTAAAGAGTCGAAAAATAAAAAGTAACACTTGGTACCTTCACTGTCAAAAAATGCTATGCAATCTACATTTTTATGTAACTGATTTAAAGTTATGTCTAGTCTTAAAGTGAAAACTAGATGACTAACTTGTAAAACTAGGCTAAGCGGTTTATGCAACCAGCCACTGTTTTGAGATTTCAACTGGTGTTGCTTCAGTTCTGTATTTTACACTTGACTTTACACATTACCAAAACTGTTTATCGTACAAAAGCAACAACAATGTGTCATTTCGCAACACTAGCTCAACATAATTGCAAAGATAACAACTGTTTTAAAAACAGGTTTCTCAAACACTCCCCCCTCCCTTCTCATTGGTCAGCCAGAAAGACAGCCCTGCCCCAAGCTCACATGATTGGTTGATTCAGAAGTTAACATGATGGGCCGCTAGAACAAACAGATCAATGTTGTGAACATGTCTCAGAGTCAGTGTTTGACTCTTCAGGAAGATTAACCTAGAAATGGATTATAGTGACTTAATGTTTATTAATATTGATATGTTAAAATTCACCATGTAATCACGTAACAGAAGTACTGTAGCATTTGCTTGGACACAAACCTTTGACATCAACAGCAGAAGATATGAGAATTGGGAAGTATTTTCTCTTCCCTTTGAAAAGTTGATAAGGTGTTATATTAGTTATCTATTCATACATTGCTCACTATTATTACATTATGTAGTGAGTTCACTGGTTAATGGTTAGAATTTTATGATCTGCATTTATCATTGTTTTAACTGTTTATGACCCGGCAGATCGGTTTTGGACCAGAGAAACGCTGCACTATCCACCTTATTTTTGTAAATGTAATGTGTCTGGTATGTCTTACCATATTATTTTAATGCATTATGTTAATTATGAACAATTTAGCATTTTCCGTTTACTGTACTTCGTTATTCTTCTCGTA
>NW_015505738.1:86796-87008 GCF_001515645.1 Sinocyclocheilus grahami
AAATGCAGAAAGTCTCCTGTGAGGGGTAGGTTTAGGGGTAGGGTTGGTGTAGGGCAATAGAATATACGGTCTGTACAGTATAAAAACCATTACGCCTATGGAGAGTCCCCATAAACCATAAAACAAACCTGTGTGAGTGTGTGGTGTGTGTGTGTGTGTATGAGTGAGTGTGTGGTGTATGTATGAGTGTGTGTGTGTGTGTGTATGTATGA
>NW_015505738.1:88791-89656 GCF_001515645.1 Sinocyclocheilus grahami
GTGTGAGTGTGTGTGTGTGTGTGTGTGTGTGTGTGTGTGTGTAGGAGTGAGTGTGTGGTGTGTGTGTGTGTGTGTGTGTATGAGTGTATGTGTGTGTGTGTGAGTGTATGTATGAGCGAATGTGTGTGTGTGTGGAATCTGTTTTCTGTCCGTCACATTCCTCAGCTCCTGCTCCGGCCTCTTCGAGTGGCTCTGTAAATGCTCATGAAGATCCTGTAACTCTGAACTGAACTCATATATGTAGCACAGCGAGAAAAAAATACACTGCTAAATGATTCTCTGAATCGAGGAGTTCTCTAACAGATGTAAAAATCACACACTGGGCTCAGACTGCGTTCAGCTTTCTCATCTGCTAAATATATATTTCAGATCGTCTTCACAGGACTTTTTTTCATCAATTCTTTAATTTAACTCTATATAGAGTCATCTGTAGTCACTGTAAACCAGAGCAGTGAAACTGCAATTAGTGATTTTATCAAGTATGTAATTTGCTGTTGATGGTGATAAAGCCTACTTTTGACTTTTTGCATGCATTTATTTTACTGCAATTCATTATTTATTTATTATTATTATTTTGAGAATGCTCTGTTATAGAGATTTCATTTTTTGGTTTTGCAGACACCTTGGTTGCATAAGTCTCACTCTCTGTTTTTCTTTCATTGAATTTGTTGTTTTAGTACTGTAAACGATTCGTTATAAAAACAATTAATTTCAAAATTAATACCTTCTGAATTAACTATGAATTTGTAACTTCCTAAACTACAAGCTATTTAGAATGTCCAAACACTGAATATCAATGCTTTGACATTTTTACGGCTGCAGCTTCATCGTCACTCAGAAGGACACTCAGAAGAACACTCAGAAG
>NW_015505738.1:89699-93620 GCF_001515645.1 Sinocyclocheilus grahami
CCCCAGCCGCCCTGGTTGGAGTTGCACACGACGACGTTCGAGTTAAAGCGAGGGTTGAAGTGAAGGGCGACTGTGTCTGCGTCGTGACCGATGTTGATGGAGAACCTGAGGACAGAGAGACGCACGCTTTGAGACACGCATGCACAGTTCTACGGATAATATACAAAAGTGCTTTCTTGCCACTGTTGCCTGCTTTGGTTTGCTCAGGCGGGGTTTAAAAGATAATTCATATTTAGTAATCTTATTGATTTAACTGCACTGCACAAGACATTAAATTAACACTGTTAGTGTCATTATAACACTGTCTACGTTAATTGCATGCAATCTATATGCAATTATACTATATATATATATTATTTGAAATAAAATGAATGTGAGCTTATTGTATTTCAGCTGGTTTCGGAGGCAATATTTCTCATTTTCATTGAGTTTAACTTGATGTGCTAAATAACTAAAACTTAAACTGAAAAAAAAAAATTATATGTATATAGGCATTTAAAAATACCCAGCAACATTATTAAAATTGTAACTAAAATTAATTGACGTGAAAGCATAGAATATACAATTAAATATTCAAACAAGACCAAAACAACAAAAAATAATAATAGTGTCTCAATGAAAGTAAAGTAACTGATGTTTTATGCAGCACACAAAGAGATTTAAAACAGACTTTCTCAAGGTTGAAAAGCAGATGTACGCACGCTTCACAGCCTGGTTTAGTCTTTCCAGTGATCTTCATCTCCATCCCGGCCTTAAAGCTCATGTCCTTTATAGTGAACACCTGAGAGAGACGGAGGACAACACCATGAACGATTCAAGACATCACTCTCAGGTGGGTTTGCAATCACAATAGAATTGATAAGATAAGACACGGACAGCATTGTGAGAGGTTCACATGCTCTTTATCCTTCAGTGATGATGTACTCAGATCAAATTACTGTTTAACCTGCGATTCTGTCGATAAGAGGAACGGTTGTTGGACAGAATGTGTTATCTGAGCGGCCAAACCCAACGTTAATGATAAACCTCTGATAATAAAGTCATAAAGAAGTGAACAGGAAGATCCAGCGGGCAAATATTGATCTAACACGAGACGACATACAGACCCTGAAACCACACGTTATTCTGACTCACGATAGATACGCTGTGAGGAGAAAATCATTTTGATTTGCATCATTTTTATAATTCTTATATTTCCAGATGTTATTTGTGACCCTGGAGCACAAAAGCAGTGTTGAGTCGCTGGGGGATATTTGTAGCAATAGCCAACAATACATTGTATGGGTCACAATTATACATTTCTCTTTTATGCCAAAAATCATTAGGATATTAAGTAAAGATCATGTTCCATGAAGATATTTAGTAAATCTCCTACCGTAAATATATCAAAACTTAATGTTTGATTAGTAATATGCATTGCTAAGAACTTCATTTGAACTTTAAACGTGATTTTATCAATATTTAGATTTTTTTTTGCACCCTCAGATTCCAGATTTTCAAATATTGTTCTATCCTAACAAACCATACATCAATGGAAAGCTTATTAATATTCAGCTTTCAGATGATGTATAAATCACAATTTTGAAAAATGGACCCTTATGACTGGTTTTGGGGTCCAGGGTCACATTTAATAATTGAGATGGCTTGTATATATGTATATAACAATGCAGATGAGCAGGTGAATGATCAGCCTCACATGAGTGTGACGTTTCTCTTTAAAAGAGAAGTTTAAGTGCTGCTGAATCCTATGCAATCTCTTCTCTTGAAACCCACTGATGTCCACATGTATGTGTGGGAAAAGTGTTTTGTGGCTGTTTTCTATGCCTTGAAATCATGATATTAAAATGTGCTGATGTTTCCAAGTTACAGGTTTATTTTTCAGGTTAATTAGTATTAATTAGTAAGTCATATCAAGTCCATTCTGGATTATTTCATGTTGTTTCTTAATAATGTAATAATTCAACTGAAGCGTAATTTCTTAATTCATTTGACACTTCATTTTGCAATCACAGTGTTGCTGCGGTGAGATTCTCCAGAGGATTCATGCTGTTGATTCAACACAACAAACAGCTAAAAGTCGCTGTGGATCACTCTGACACTGAATAGAATAGATTAGAATAGAATAGAATAGAGAGCCAGTGAAAGGAAGTGATGTCACTCACCATCTTGTTGAGTTGGTGGAGCTGCAGCAGCCGTGTGTCTCGTTCACCTGCAGCCCCTCATTATAAACCCAGGAGGCGTGTCCAGACACTCCAGCCAATAGGAGCAGAGCAGAGCGGTGAGGCTGAGCCAATCACACTCACTGACCGAATCAGTATGACTGTTAACTTTGACATTCCATCATGAATAGGCTGATTGATTTAACATGACATTATCACACACAGCACTGTTCGACACTCCACGCATCTTTAAAGAGCGTATAAACAGATGTGCAGAATGTTTTTGGGAATCAGCACAATAAAATGCAAGTTTTGATTCAGCTAATGGAGATTTTCATCCAGAAACAGGAATCTGCTGCCGTTCATTGATGGGTAGTTGAAGTGTCGTACTCCATCTCTAATTAATTATAAAGTACATTTGAAATGTCACACTGCAGAGCCATTTTGGATTACTTGGGGATTTAATTGCTGATGGATTATTGCAGAATGTGTGTTGAATTCAAATGAAGCAAATGTGTGTGACACATTCTAGACAAAAATATAATGCAATATAACAATGCAAAAGAAAAAAAAGAGCAAGAAGCAAAATTACTTAAGATATTCAGTCTTATTTTCTAAAAATTTAATTTATGCTTTAAGCAATAAAACAAGACCTAATATTTTAAGTTATTTTACTTGTGTCTTGTTTTAAGAATGTTTAAATATTTGTACTGGAGACCAAGACAAAAATACAGAGAAAAAAAAAAAATATATATATATATGTATTTTTTTTTTGCAGTGCATTCAAAGGGAAACTGAAAATGAAATTTAATTTCCAAAAACCTTTACGTTTGTAACTTTTGCTTATACTTTTAATGTATTTCAGCTTTAATTATTGGGTAGCACTTCTACTACAACCCATGTGGTTACCTTGTATTATCAGGACTTTCTTAGGTAAGTGTAAGATAAAGTGTAACCAGTTAATGGCTCTCAGCTGTAGTTTGTATAAAGTGAAGTACAAACTAAACTGCATAATCAATATTCACAGTTATAATCTCTTAAAATCTCTATTTGCATGTATTCTTATTCATTATGGTTATCTGCATTCATCTTGAATATACAATATATCTCATTTGAATTGCAGGCAGCAGAACCGTAAAATAACTGAACATTTAGAGACAAGTTTAATTCAAACGTTTGTAGCAGACAATAATGTGACTGTTGGCCCAAAACAAAAGACATTCATTCATTCATTCGTCTTCTATGGTGGTTACAGCTAGGATTTCTAATCAGACATCAGACAGAACAAAGAGCAGTCTGAGGTCCAGCGAGGGTCACGTTACACAGATTTACTCTGAAAGCAGAAGTGAGTCCATGTGCAGAGGAAGAATGCAATGATTTCATCATGAACTGTGTGTGTGTGTGTGAGTGTGAGTGTGTGTGTCAGTGAGTGAGTATGTGAGTGTGTGAGTGTGTGGAGTGTGAGAGTGTGTGTGTGTTTTTGTGACAAATGAGGACATAAATTTGTATAATGACAAAGGTATAACATAGGTATTACAAGGAGATGGTGACTTTTCAGGACATTACTCCATGTCCCCACTTTTCAAAACGCTTATAAATCACACAGAATGGAGTGTATTGAAAATCTGAAATAGCAGAAAGTCTCCTGTGAGGGGTAGGTTTAGGGGTAGGGTTGGTGTAGGGCAATAGAATATACGGTCTGTACAGTATAAAAACCATTACCCCTATGGAGAGTCCCCACTTTTCACAAATGTAAACCTGT
>NW_015505738.1:99882-105110 GCF_001515645.1 Sinocyclocheilus grahami
GTGTGTGTGTGTGTGTGTGTGTACGCGTTTTTGTGACAAATGAGGACATAAATTTGTATAATGACAAAGGTATGACATAGGTATTACAAGGAGAAGGTGACTTTTCAGGACATTACCCCATGTCCCCACTTTTCAAAACGCTTATAAATCACACAGAATGGAGTGTATTGAAAATCTGAAATAGCAGAAAGTCTCCTGTGAGGGGTAGGTTTAGGGGTAGGGTTGGTGTAGGGCAATAGAATATACGGTCTGTACAGTATAAAAACCATTACGCCTATGGAGAGTCCCCACTTTTCACAAAAACAAACCTGTGTGTGTGTGTGTGTGTGTGTGAGTGTGCGTGTGTGGGAGTGAGCGAGTGAGCGAGTGAGTGTGTGTGTGTGTGTGTTATGAAGCATCCTGAGAGACAGCGGGGCGAGTGGAATTTCATGAAACAATGCAGACCTCTAGAAATCTATCCCTGGAGCTCCTCATTGAGCCAGACTGCTTTTATGGACGTGTGTATTTGTGTTTGAATCTTTAAATAGGTGCTAAACCTGAGGAAGTGGCTCTGATGAATGGACTGACAGTCAATCTGCATCTTCTGATGGTAAAAACAAAAAAAAAATTCTGCATACACATTTTTAAATATTCCTCTTTTTATTATCCTCTCAGCTTTCCTTCTACAAACCGACTCCGAAACGCTATAAGATTCTTCTAGAAGACAAGGCCTTTCCATCAGATCACGTATGTAAACCTAAACTAATGTTATTAACATTATTTTGAACATAGGTGTGCATTAAAAGCATCGGTGTGTTTGTGTGAATGTGCAGTACGCCATTGAATCTCAGATCCGGCTGAGAGGACTGGACGTGACCGACAGCATGCTGACCATTGCACCCAGACAGGTAATGACATCACTTCCTCTCAGTGTGGGCGGTGTGGCAGGAAGTGCTCTGTGAGCGTGTGGATTGGCTGTTTCAGGGTGAAGACACCATCAGGACGGAGGACATCGTGTCGGTCATCGAGCGGGAGGGCGAGGCCATGGCTCTGGTCATGCTCAGCGGCGTTCAGTATTACACCGGTCAGCTGTTCGACATGGAGGCCATTACCAGAGCAGGACACGCCAAGGTCAAACGGTCATGGACCGCGCTTTTCGTGGCAATGAATGTCATCAGAGATTAAGTGATTATACACTAGTCAACATCTGAAGTGCATCAAAACCTTTCATCCAAGTTGTCCTAAAACCAAAATGCGTCAAACTTTTTTGATCCACTTCAAATGTTGACTACTGTATTTGCTTCCGTCGAGGCACATATGAGTGTGATTTCAACAAAGAAATGTATCTATCCCATAATCCCAAAAAAGAGACCCACCAATCAATAGTTCCTGTTACCATGAACAGGCTCAATGACGACCGTTCACTCATATCGGGGTTAGGGTTGCAGACAATTTCTGGTAAATTTGTGGAAACATTGCCGTTTAAGTAGAGTATTACACCGGTCAGCTGTTCGACATGGAGGCCATTACCAGAGCAGGACACGCCAAGGTCAAACGGTCATGGACCGCGCTTTTCATGGCAATGAATGTCATCAGAGATTAAGTGATTATACACTAGTCAACATCTGAAGTGCATCAAAACCTTTCATCCAAGTTGTCCTAAAACCAAAATGCGTCAAACTTTTTTGATCCACTTCAAATGTTGACTACTGTATTTGCTTCCGTCGAGGCACATATGAGTGTGATTTCAACAAAGAAATGTATCTATCCCATAATCCCAAAAAAGAGACCCACCAATCAATAGTTCCTGTTACCATGAACAGGCTCAATGACGACCGTTCACTCATATCGGGGTTAGGGTTGCAGACAATTTCTGGTAAATTTGTGGAAACATTGCCGTTTTTTTTTTACTTTTAGAAAATTTTGAACATTTTTGGAAAGTTTTAGGAAATTTACCAGAAATGATTTGCCCCTTTGCAACCCTAATTGGGGTTGATGTAATTGATTAATAGATGCATAAGAAGTTTGACCTCTCCATCCTCCCAAACTACTTATTTATCTGTATTACGGGTGTAATGGTACACGTATTCGTACCGAAAATGTTTGGTACAGGTCTTTTAGTTCAGTACGCACGTGTACCGAACAAATTATTAAATTTTTTCAGAAAATTCAGACAAATTAATTCAGTTTTGGTGCTCTTTGATGAGGCGTGATATATCGCTGTATAAATGACTCCGTTATTTTATGCAACAAGTTATGACAGCCACTTTATAAAATGATTAAATTTCAACAACAAATAGAAATTGTATGATATAAAAGGTAATTAAAAACTGCATTGAGTGCAATGTACATGCTTGCATACATTTTTTTAATTGTGTTGATTATTATAGTTAAAAATAAATAGTAAATAAATTTAAGTTTGGGCTCTCTTGTTAATTGTGACCTTATAGCAATATAAAAGGGCTACTTATAGTTTAGAGCAGAAGCTGAGGGAGATTTTTTATAGATGTTTTAAAAATATATTTTATTAGGTAGATTTAAACAACATTTTCATTATAATTTAATTTATTTAAAGAAAGAGCAATTTGTTCAGTAAAACATTGTTTAATTAAACAAAATATATGTTTAGTATTTTTTCCTCCTGCTTTAGCGAAACCATACCGAACTGTGATGTCAAACCTGAGGTACAGTACGTACAGAACCGTCATGTTTGTGTACTGTTACACCCCTAATCTGTATGTCTGAATATTTTAAAATTGCATTTTAAAGAGTGTCGATTAATATTGTAAATCACATTTGTGAATTGACAACATCCTTAATGATGCTTCACTGGAGTTCATTTAATCACTGAAATTAATACTAAAATAAGCAATATTTAAAAAATGTTATTCAAAGTTTGCAGTGTTAGTTGCTTTTGTTCGTGGCTTAAAATATTAAAACTTAAAAATAGATTTTGTACATGCATATAGGAAAAGTACTTCTACTATAAATATCATTTTTATTAATTATAAATGTTTATTATTGTTTTATTATTGCTGCTTAGAAAAAAAAAAACGGCTCACATATGCGCTCTAAAAAATGCTGGGTTTTTTCAATCCAACTTTGGGTCAAATATGGACTAACCCAACTGCTGCGTTACATTTTTAAATTACATTTTTAACCCAAAAGTTTGGTTAGTCCATATTTGACCCAAAGTTGGGTTGAAACAACCCAGAATTTTTTCTACACACACATATGCCTTAATCCTGGTTTCAGAATGTCAACTTTATTTCTATAGCGCTTCATGCAAAGAACAGATTGTTTCAAAGCAGCTTCACAGTAATGAACAGGAAAACAACAATCACTGATCTTCAAATGTTTCACACAGAATGTGTGTGTGTGTTCAGGGGTGTTTGGTCGGGTTTGATTGTGCACATGCCATAGGAAATGCAGAAATGCAACTTCATGACTGGAATGTGGATTTTGCGTGCTGGTGCTCTTATAAGGTCAGTGTCCGTGTTGTGTTATGTTCATTAATTAATTTTTATTTATTGTTGTTTTATATTTATTGCATTAGTGTTGAATGTGTGGTGCATCATTGTTAGTGGTGATTAGTGTGTGTTTTATTCAGTATGTGAACTCAGGGGCCGGTGATCTGGCTGGAGCTTATATACATGAGAAACACGCTCATAGCGTCAAACCCACGTGAGTATCACACATACGCTCTTTAACATGCTTACAGATAAAATAAAGCTCATGAGATGCTCATGCAGTGTGTGTGTGTGTGTGTGTGTGAGTCAGTCTGACGGGCTGGTGGGGACATGATTTGAAGACCAGATTCCTCATGAACAACGGTATAACAATCCTGGTGGAATATCAGTCACTGACACAAACATTATTGTGATCACTGTAAGTTTTGTGGGATTGTGGGAGCTCATGGCCTGCTCTCTGCTGACATCCTGTGGACACAAATGTAGTTGCATTACACTCTGTAAAGCAGCTTTATATGTTGTAGATGCTTTTAATTATAGATTTTTGTCAAAAGTCAGTCCCAGTATATCTGCAATATAAAAAATAAATAAATACTAATATTTAAAAAAAAAAAAAGACTTGAAATACAACATATTTGCAACCTTCATACAACATACCGACAACTTTCATACGACATACTGACAACCATTATACAACATGCTGAAAGCCATCTTACAACATACTGACAACAACTTATTGATAACCATCATACAACATACTGACGATGTACTGATAACAATCATACAACATATTATCAACCTTCGTACAACATACCAACAACCGTCGTACAACATACTAATAACCATTTTAAAACATACTGACAACCTTCATACAACATACTGACAACCTTCGTACAACATACTGACAACCATCGTACAACATAACGACAACCTTCGTACAACATACCGCCAACTGTTGTACAACATACTAACAAACATTTTACAACATACGGACAACCTTCATGGAACATACTAACAACCATCGTGCAACATACCGACAACCTTCGTACAACATAACTACAACCTTCATACAACATACCAACAACCTTTGTACAGCATAACGACAACCATCGTACAACATAACTACAACTTTCGTACAACATACTGACATACAACATACTAACAACCATCGTACAACATACTAACAACCATCGTACAACATAGTGACAACCATCGTACAACATAACTGCAACCTTCGTACAACATAACTACAACTTTCGTACAACATATTGACAACCATCGTACAACATAACGACAACCTTCGTACAACATACCGCCAACTGTTGTACAACATACTAACAACCATTTTACAACATACGGACAACCTTCATGGAACATACTAACAACCATCGTGCAACATACCGACAACCTTCGTACAACATAACTACAACCTTCATACAACATACCAACAACCTTTGTACAGCATAACGACAACCATCGTACAACATAACTACAACTTTCGTACAACATACTGACAACCAACATACTAACAACCATCGTACAACATACTAACAACCATCGTACAACATAGTGACAACCATCGTACAACATAACTGCAACCTTCGTACAACATAACTGCAACCTTCGTACAACATAACTACAACTTTCGTACAACATATTGACAACCATCGTACAACACACTAACAACCATCGTACAACATAACGACAACCTTCGTACAACATACCGCCAACTTTTGTACAACATACTAACAACCATTTTACAACATACTGACAACCTTC
>NW_015505738.1:105226-112914 GCF_001515645.1 Sinocyclocheilus grahami
CACACAATAAGAACAACCCTCGTACAACATACCGCCAACTTTTGTACAACATACTAACAACCATTTTACAACATACTAACAACCTCCATGCAACATACCGACAACCATCGTACAACATAACGACAACCTTCATACAACATAACAACAACCTTCATACAACATACCTATAACCTTCATACAACATACTAACAACCATCGTACAACATACTAACAACCATCGTACAACATAGTGACAACCATCGTACAACATAACTGCAACCTTCGTACAACATAACTGCAACCTTCGTACAACATAACTACAACTTTCGTACAACATATTGACAACCATCGTACAACACACTAACAACCATCGTACAACATAACGACAACCTTCTTACAACATACCGCCAACTTTTGTACAACATACTAACAACCATTTTACAACATACTGACAACCTTCATGCAACATACCGACAACCATCGTACAACATAACGACAACCTTCATACAACATAACAACAACCTTCATACAACAAAACTATAACCTTCATACAACATACTAACAACCATCGTACAACATAATAACAACCTTCGTACAACATACCGCCAACTGTTGTACAACATACTAACAACCATTTTACAACATACTGACAACCTTCGTGCAACATACTAAAAACCATCATGCAACATACCGACAACCATTGTACAACATAACTACAACCTTCGTACAACATATCGACAACCATCGTACAACATACTGACAACCATCGTACAACATAATGACAACCTTCGTACAACATAATGACAACCTTCGTATAACATTTCGACAACCGTCATACAACATACTAATAACATTATTTTACAACACACCAAAACCTACTGGTGCCTCGTGAAGTCTGACGTCTTTTTATTGGCTGCTGTTTAATATGCAATTGTTTGCAAAATAGCTAATAAATGTTTTTCTTCACATCAGCTAATGATCTGAAGGATTTCAAAGGATTCTGTGCCAAAAATCTGAATTATTGTTATATTTCATAACAAGTTAAAAAGTAGACTTAACATGCATGCTGAAATTAGTCTTTGCTCATCAAACAAATAATTCTGTTCAAATGGTTTAGTTTGCATTGATATAAAAAATATTCAGTGATTCAAAATATTAATAAAAAAACTATAATAGTATCTTAATGATTCTGCAATATTTGTTTTAATTTAGTTTCACTTGATGTACTATATTAACAAATATTTAACAAATATTAAAATATTAAATATTACAAATATAGAAACAATAAACCATATCAGAAACAAAATCACGGACATTAAAATGACAAACACAAAGAAAAAATATTAAAACTTTAAAATGAAAAGGGAAAATATAAAACTAAAAACTATTACTAAAATTCCGTCTGATAGAAATAAGCCAATTATTACTTTTGTGTTATGGCCGATAACCAATAACTAGCCGAGAAAAATTCTTCTTCTGATTCTGGAAAAAAAAAAAAATCTATAATATTTTGTCGAAATAAATGTAAATATGTGAAAATCACAAATTAAATTCAAGTTAGGCATTACATCAATAATGTAAAGTATGACAAATATATATTCCTTGTTAAATATTAAATTAGTATTTTTAAAAATTTATTTTTCTTTTTTTGATGTTGAAATAGTGGACTGATATCTGGTTCAAAAGCAGTACAGTGCAATAAAACAATGAAACTAAGTTTTAAACTTTCAGCGAAGCGTCTTTTCACACGAGAACCGTGAAACAGTCATCCGTACTTTGCACCGGAGTGAGCTATTCATTAGTAAACCGTAAAACAAGCCCCTCGTGAGAAAAGGGTTGTCCTTCAGAGTGTGTTCAGAAGATTCATTACACCTGAGAGTCTCTGAGATGACTTGAACACTTTATTTGAGTCTCTTCTCACTCTCTGAATGAATCCTGATGCACTTTAATTCTTCACAGCTCTGCTCTTCTCGGGAGATCTCCAGTCTTCCACAAAGACTTAAGAAGAGAAACTCGTCAAGCTGAGGATGGTTTCTGTGATGCAATGCGAGTATTTGTTTAGCATGTGTATGAAGACCATTTAGAAGATCATTTACCGTGTTTTACTCACGGATGTCTCTGCAAATGTTTGCTGAACAGGTTTTATTGTCTTGTAATGCAGGAACTTTGACACTTTGATGCATTTTATTTATGGATAAGTCCATTAATCATGTCTGTGTCTCCGGATGCCGCCAAGTTTGCGTGATGACATTCGTCTGCATTTAGTCGTAATTGGACTTCAGCACGAGCTGCAATCATGACTTCACATTGATTCTGCTGCACTCTTGAAACACAAGCACAATTGTAATGCATGTTTTTACAATTTTCAATTCAGTCACAATTTTTTGCATTATAGCTAGTGTTGCAATTGATTTTGACCTCACTGCATGATAAAATATTGTACAACAGTTGGCAGAGACAGTACAGATTAATTATGTTCACAAATACTGAAAAATACTGTGCAGCCAACATATTTATAGTCCAAATATTTATACATAAAAAAAAAAAAAATTAAAACAAGTAGCTGTCTGTATGAAGTAATGAGCAGGGTTATTATAGTTAACTAAAACTAAAATAATAAAAAATTTAAATTTTTTTTTACTGAAATAAACAAATACAAATAATTTTGTTATTCCAAAAGATTTGATTCCAAAATGTTTCATTCTCATTATTATTTCTCATTAGCATTTAGTTTTGCTTGATGTACTAAAATAACTAAAACAGACGTACAAACGAATAAATACTATATAGACTTATTACAAAACAAAATAAATACAAATACAAAATAAAAATGACAAAGAAAAATAAAAATGTAAAGGGAAAATATAAAACTAAAAACTAATTTCAATCATGACTTCACATTGATTCTGCTGCACTCTTGAAACACAAGCACAATTGTAATGCATGTTTTTACAATTTTCAATTCAGTCACAATTTTTTGCATTATAGCTAGTGTTGCAATTGATTTTGACCTCACTGCATGATAAAATATTGTACAACAGTTGGCAGAGACAGTACAGATTAATTATGTTCACAAATACTGAAAAATACTGTGCAGCCAACATATTTATAGTCCAAATATTTATACATAAAAAAAAAAAAAATTAAAACAAGTAGCTGTCTGTATGAAGTAATGAGCAGGGTTATTATAGTTAACTAAAACTAAAATAATAAAAAATTTAATTTTTTTTTTACTGAAATAAACAAATACAAATAATTTTGTTATTCCAAAAGATTTGATTCCAAAATGTTTCATTCTCATTATTATTTCTCATTAGCATTTAGTTTTGCTTGATGTACTAAAATAACTAAAACTGAAATAAAATTGACAAATGTATCAAAAATTATTATTGTTAAAAAATTAAAAACACAACAAAATTACTAAAACTTGAACTAAAATGAAATAAAAATGGAAAATAAAAAATAAAAACTAATTTTAAATAAATATAAAAACCCTACAGTAGTATCTCAATGATTCTAAAATACTCGTTTTCATTTAGTTTAACTTGATGTACTAAAATTACTAAACCAGACATACAAACGAATAAATACTATATAGACTTATTACAAAACAAAATAAATACAAATACAAAATAAAAATGACAAAGAAAAATAAAAATGTAAAGGGAATATATAAAACTAAAAACTAATTTTAAATAAATATAAATAATCCTATATGATTCTACAAAACTTGATGTACTAAAATAACTAAAACAGGCATACAAATGAATACATCTTATACATATTAAAAGAAAATAAATAAAAATGCAAATGACTAAACGAATTCAAACTATTAATAAACACCATAACAGTCTCTCAATAACACTGAAAGCAGAAGAGTTCTGAACAGACTCTACAGATCTCTGCTGGGTTTATTTGTGCTTCATTCACTGATCCAGCCGCTTCCAGACTAAATGTTCCTGAGCGCCCGTCCCGTCCCGTCCTCTCCCTCACGCTCAGGCGAGGCCCAGCGTGGGGAGGTGAGGTGCATTATGGGATGCGCTGTTGACGGATGTGTCTGGTCTGGAGTCGCACAGCTCACTGCGTTTGCCCGAGTCGCTCCGGCCCAATTAGAAGAGACGATCTTACACGTGTTCCCGCGGCCCGATGCGCGCCGACACTCTTTCTGCACTATTACCTTGACTGATGCCTCCTCCTCAATTAGATGTAATTGGCATATCAATATGCAGGAGTTAAATGGATTAACCTTCTTTAGAGTAACGAGCAGCCTCCTCCGTCTGCGTCCAGGATATCTGCTGTCAGACAAGTACTGCTCAGTACTGGGTTTAAATGTGTTAGAGCACAGTTCGTGCATGTTAGTAAATACGATTGAGGTTTTCTGGAGCTTCTGGACTCTTGTTTGATTCGGTGCGGATTATGCCGCCGCTGCAGGTCAGAGGTCAAGGGTTTGTTGTTGTTTGGGGTCGGTAAGATTTTTTAATGTTATTGAAAGAAGACTCTTCTGCTCACCAAGGCTGCATTTTTTTTTTAAATACAGTAAAAACAGAACAAAATTTAAATATTATTTCAATTTACAGTAACTGTTTTCTATGTGAATATGTGTTAAACTGTAATGTATTTCTGTGATGCGCAGCTGTATTTTCAGCATCATTCCTCCAGTCTTCAGTGTCACATGATCTTCAGAAATCAGTATAATATGATGATCTGCTGCTAGGTAATGCAGCTTTTGTGCATTTAAAAAAAAATAATTATGCAGGTCCAATCTAACATTGGTTACCTGGTTAGATGTAATAAAGGCCTAAAATATAATTATAATATCAAATAATGATATATTTGACAAAGAGACATTAGTATTGGAGCACATGGCGATCAAATCACCGTCAGTCACTCAGAAATACATCACATTAAATTAAACGGACTGTGAATGTTGGATTTTAATGTATATATCTGAATAGTTCTGAGCTTTGTAGACAAAGAACGAAAGAAACGGTGCAGTGATCTGTTAGTGTGCTCCAGTGATGTGTCCCAAATCAGATAGCAAGAGCTCGTTAGCATGTGAGCTGATTTCCATATTAACGACTCTTCTGAACCTTCAAAGAAATGAATAATTGAGAACAAATGAAATGTTTGGATTGTGGCGGCGCCGAGCACGTTTACTGTTTCATATGTTACTCTCTGGCTAATGACACACGTCTGCGGTCAGCGTGACGAGGTCCGCAGTAATTAATGATGAGGGTGGGCCGCACTGACCCGAGAGAGTGTCGTTCAGCCGCTCGGGACTCTGGGTAATTAGAACCCTGTGCTGACGAGACGAGAGGGGACAGGAGATGGATCTTTCCGTGCGTTATTTGTTGTTGTGGAGTCGTTAGAGCAGAATGACCTGCTGTCTGCGGACACACGCCTGATCTGCTTTAAAGAATTAAAACACGCTCATTATTTACACTCATGTTGTTCAAACCCTAAGATGTTATTCTCACACTGGAAGTTTAGAAGATGTTTTACGTGACTCTCCAGCTCCACAGAGCCACTAGGAGGCGATCTGCAGAGAATTCGAACCAATGTCTACACTCTTAAAAATAAAGGTTCTTTATTGGCTTCGATGGTTCTGTGAAGAACCTGAAACATCCACGTAAACTTTCAAATGCAGAACAGGTTCTTTAGGTTTCTCACACATTCAAAAGGGTTCATTTAGGAACTGTTCACTGAAAGGTGAACAAACAAACAAACAAAAAACACTTCAAATATCACATATTATACAAACACTTCATACTTAATAGCAGTGTCGGGGGTAACGCATTACAAGTTACGCGAGTTACGTAATCAGATTACTTTTTTAAGCAACGTAACGCATTACTTTTTATTTTAGAAGGAAATATCAGAGTTACTTTTTCAAACGAGTTTCTAACTCCAGTTACTTTGTTTCCATGTGTTGAGTGACAGCTCTGGTGTTGCCATGGTGACAGAAACCTGCTATAATTAAATATGTTAAATAAGACAAATATAATTTATATATTTAATCCCATTTTATTAACCGTTGTCTTCGCTGCTGACCTTCGTTGATCCAATTCAACCATACTAAGCAAAAATTACACATTTGTGTTTCATTTTTGTTATTTCTGAAGTGTTGAACATTTTCTTGCGTCATATTCTTCATGCAGTTTTTTATTTGAGCGGCGCCCTCTACTGTACAGATGTGAATTTACATTTCCTTCAGCCTGAGGCGCATTCACTTCACTTTTGGTGTGAAAGGGCTTTTACAGTTGTAAAATAATAACTTTTTTATATTAAAAACAAACAAACAAGCCCTGCCCAATTTAAAAAGTAACTCAAAAGTAACGTAACACATTACTTTCCATAAAAGTAACCAAGTAACGTAATTAGTTACTTCTTTAGGGAGTAACACAATATCGTAATGCATTACTTTTCAAAGTAACACTGCTTAATAGTTTTTCATGATTAGTTAATTGCATTTAATAGATCACACTTTCAATAAAATATTTACAATTGGATTGTAAAAGGTTTGAGCAGCAGGCGGCACCAGCGTGTGGCGTTTCGAGCGCTTCGAAATAGTGAATCATTTTGCGAAGTAATTGGTTCAAATGATTCAGCGTTTCGAAAACACAAGCGCTCCACACATGCGCACGAGAGAGTTTCATCTTTCTGCAGCGTGTTCTGTTTCTCTCCAGAAGTTATGACGTAAAAACAACTTTGTTCTCATACTTAACTAGAGTTACATTTCTATTTTAAGCGCTCGTCGCTTTTTTTTGGACCAGTGTCGCCACCTTGTGGACCAACTAATTAGTGCACAAAAAAGCATACATCATACAGTGTAAACACTTTAGATCTTTCTTTCTTTCTTTTATTGAAAAAAGGAAAATATAAATATATGCATTGATGAAGTAAAAATGCAAATGTAAACACTTAATATAGTATCCACCTTATCTTTAAGGTAATTAAAAGTCAGTTAGTGAACTGAACGTGCAAGACTTCCGGTGTAATTCGCTTTCAGTTATGCTAGCTGTACAAAAACAGCCAGTTATGCTGCTTGATATTGCAAAGGTTTTTTTTATTTTTTATGTCATAATCACAAACACACTGGTTTGGAGGTCAAATAGATTTATTGTTTACTGCATATTTAAAAAAAGAAGAAAAAAAAGATTCTTCACGGGCCTAGCAGCTAATGAATTGAAAGTCTTGCACAATTGCAAGAAATTAAAATAAGATGGATATAAAGGGGATAGATTTTCAGTGAATGACTTCCATTTGGTTATTTGGTTATGTTTCTCTCACAGAGCATCACACATTTGGGATATAGTGCACTAGTTATGCGTTCATATGCTGTTGTAATGTTTTTGGGACAGCTGTGGTAATTCCGAACTGTTGTTGTGTGGAAAACATTCTTACTTGAACACATAACCTAACTCAGGTTTGAGTGGTTGAGTGTTTTCTCAGTGTTGGAGTTGTCCTGAAGCCGCCGCTGTGATGGTCATGTGATGTGATGGGGGTCGTAACCAGGTGTCTGACAGTCTGACAGATTGTTGACACTGACACCGAAAAATCTCAAACTATTTTTATCTGCCCGTGTGTTTGGCTCCGAGCGACTTCAGATTGACCGATTGCAAGAAACCTCCGGAGCTCAAACGCCTGCTGAGCAGAAGGTGTGTGTGTGTGTGTGTGTGTGTGTGTGTCACTGGGGGGCTTATTCTCTG
>NW_015505738.1:112966-117966 GCF_001515645.1 Sinocyclocheilus grahami
ACACACACACACACACACACACACACACACACACTCCCACACACACACACACACACACACACACACACACACACACACTGATCAAAGGTGGTGGTGAATGTGCAGTGCAGTGAGTGTCCAGCAGGGGTCAGAACAGCACCATCAAACCAATGCTCTGCTTTAGTTCTTCAACATGATTCATGTTCATATTTCAGATGTTCTGGAATCATCCATCTACTCATGTCAAATCATCTACTTTATTCTAGCAAATCGGCATTCATGTATTTTCTGGTGCTTGTAGGTCAACTTGTTGGACCGATTTATTATACTCAAGTGCTGTGTTTATTTTTCCAAGTCACTTTCTGTACAGACACAAAACTTTAAACCTCTACAATTCTTTAAAAAATTGCTTAGTTCTTTTGTAAACTACTAAATGCGTCTACTAAATGCATAAGTGAAAATGTACAGAGCTGCATACTGTTGTAATATGAGTAAGCTGTTAAACTAAATATTATTGGCTTTACAGCTAAATTGAAAAAATTAGTTAAGAAACGTAAAATAAATGAAACAGCCAAAAAAAAAAAAAAAATGCCACAGAAGTTCTAATTAAAATAAATCACATTGAAATAACATCAATCAAAATAAAACACTTACTAAAACATTTAAGACAGAACCGCGAACATGCAAATGTGATACCTAATTATTAAAATATTTATTTTAAAATATTGGGGGTATAAGTAAATATCTTATATATCCCCCAAAAATGTTTGGGAATCACTGCATTACATGTAAATAATAAATAATATGACAAAAAAATATATAAATAAATAGAAAAAGAATTAGCGAGAATCAGTAAATTATGAATACATTTATTGCTATTGAGTGGATAATATATAATCATGTAATCGAGAAAAAAGCAACTGTAGTCTGATTACAAATATTTAAAAATGCAATTTAATCTAATTAAAGCTACTTTCATTTTTGGAATTTGATTACGTAATCCAGATTACATGTAATCAGTTACTACCCAACTCTGCATATAACATGCATGCAATCAGCCCATAGCAGATCTATACAGGTGGAGCTGGGGGAGGTGGAGGGCTGCAACTGCTACAGCGAGCACGAGCCGAGTATTTGAATGTTGAGCAGCGAGCTCATTGGCTTCTGATGTGAAAAGTATCCAATCAGCTGCGCCATGCGAGTAATGATGTGATTATATCAGACTGAGTTAGAACCTATTGGACTGCGCCATCTAGCACTTTATATTATTAACAGTATTATTTCTGATCTTGGTCTGGACAGGTGGCCCGATTAACTCAGTCTGTCTCTCTGTATCTAGTTAGACAGTTTCAGTGCTGTCACATGTCCAAGCCTGCCAGCCAATCCGTGACCCCGGAACGGCGCTGACATCAGGCATCAGCCCATGGAGCGGCCGGCGGAGACGCATGTGTTTGTGACCCATATTACAGAGGTATCTGTGACCGGCGTGTGCTGCGTGTTTAATAACAGGAGACAGATCCTCCTCCTGCAGTGCTGCGGCTGCGCTCTTCGCTAAAAGAGCTTTCAGGAGAAATATCGTAATCTTGTGCGCAGGCCGCTGTAGGGGTGGAGGGATTGTCAGAGTTCATCTCTGTTTCTCCTCGGGAGAAATGCCCACCGTCCGGATCCGGAAATTACGGGATTTTTCTTGTGCGTGGCTCTGTCACCTTGCCTTAAACACACAGGGAGCGAGAGCCGCAGATGAGAGAGGATCGGGCCGTTTCTGGAGCCGTAATGCAGAACCTGGCCTCGGGTGATTGGAGAAAACCAGTCGTGATGTTTTGTGCGTCTGGTCAATGGATGAGCCTCAGGAAAACTCTCCAGTTATCCGCTGCATATGAGAGTCATTTCTCCTGCGCTCCTGCGCTTCACGACACTGGGATGCTTGTGTTTTCAGTACATTTCCAACTCGGAATCGGCACATTTAAGTATTTCTTTGAAATTTAAAAACATATATTTGTCAGAAAACTTTATTTTTTATTAATACTTGATTATTTACATGAACAGAATGTTGTTGCAGTGAAGCACTCAAACTCAGCGTGAAGTCCGTTTTCATGTTTTCAACCTTTTATATATATAATCTAACTGATTTGCGCAGTTTGGACAACAAGAACACAAATGTAGAGAGACACAAAACCTTTCAGAGAATTCATCAGAACCATTGATAAAACATACAAATGATGTGTGCTGCTGTTTTCCCTCCAAAATGATATCACTTCCTGGAGGAAGATGTCATTGAGGCTTTTGTTAATTAAAGGGATTTTACAAAAGATGGACGTGACATAGAAAGACCTATTAATTGATCATCAGTTAAAACAATATTCACAAGAAAACAGGTTTAGTTTGAAACATTTTCATTAGAGAAAGTAAAAAATATATTTCTTAAAGGGACAGTTCGCACAAAATGATCATTGTGTTTCTTCTGCAAAACATAAAAAATCTAATATTTTCAGCCAAATTCTAATAGGGATCTCTATAGGACATTGCCGTTTGATGGCGTAGAAGGCCCTGCGTGCTTTATCTCTCAGTTCATTCACAGCATGATTAAAGTTTCCCGTGGATGTGATTTTCAAACCCAGGTAGTTGTAGTGTGATGTGTGTGTTATCTGCTGAGTGCCTAATGTAAATGTGTGTGGTGTTCCCTGGGATCTGGATCTTTTCTGAAAGATCATAATTCTGGTTTTCTTCAGGTTGACTGTCAGAGCCCAGGTCTGGCAGTATTGCTGTAGCAGGTCCAGGTTCTGCTGTAAAGCGTGTTGAGTGGGAGACAGCAGAAGCTGTCAAGGTGCTTCATTGGCATGACATTTGTGTTACAGTATTGGCAAAGCATTTCAGATGTGTACAATACAGAATATGATTACACCATCAAAGTACAAAAGGAGAC
The DNA here is from genome assembly GCF_001515645.1 of Sinocyclocheilus grahami. Classification (NCBI taxonomy): domain Eukaryota; kingdom Metazoa; phylum Chordata; class Actinopteri; order Cypriniformes; family Cyprinidae; genus Sinocyclocheilus; species Sinocyclocheilus grahami. The sequence continues at coordinate 115,869 of NW_015505738.1, forward strand.
AAAAATGAGTAATAATTAAGAAAATAAATGAATAAATAAAATAAAAATAGCAACAGCAGACAGTATTTCTAATATTAATAATTACAATTATATACAATGAAGACTGTCAAATAAAGCAAATTAACCATTTCGTACGGTGTGTAAGATGTATACATATTTAGCAGCTAGTCTGACTGAGATCTCATCCTCTACGAGTATATCGTGGGGTTTCACGGAGTCATCCAGAGAAGAAAATGAACAATTCAATGCTTCAAATTGTGGAAATAATATTTGTCTTGTAGTGGTGTATTTGGGGCAGACAAGAAGAAAGTGTTTCTCATCCTCTGTTTGATTTAAGTCGCAGTGCTTGCATAGTCGCTGTTCTCTCGGTTTCCAGGATTTCTTATATCTTCCCTTCTCTATTTCTAAGTCGTGGTCGCTGAGTCGATATTTTGAAAGGATTTGTCTTTCTTATAATTGTTTGATTGATAAGTAATTTGCCAATTTGGTGGTTCTGTTTAGGGCTGAATAACACTGGAGTTTGGTTTGGAGATCAGATTCGGTTTTTAATTTTTCATCATAATTATACTCCAGATTTTTGTCAATGTCTTTATGAATGTTGGGGTTGCGGTTGGAGTCAGACTCAGCTTGAGTTTCCTTCATTAGTTGAAGCACGAGTGTATTTAGTGGAGCCGTAATGCAGAACCTGGCCTCGGGTGATTGGAGAAAACCAGTCGTGATGTTTTGTGCGTCTGGTCAATGGATGAGCCTCAGGAAAACTCTCCAGTTATCCGCTGCATATGAGAGTCATTTCTCCTGCGCTCCTGCGCTTCACGACACTGGGATGCTTGTGTTTTCAGTACATTTCCAACTCGGAATCGGCACATTTAAGTATTTCTTTGAAATTTAAAAACATATATTTGTCAGAAAACTTTATTTTTTATTAATACTTGATTATTTACATGAACAGAATGTTGTTGCAGTGAAGCACTCAAACTCAGCGTGAAGTCCGTTTTCATGTTTTCAACCTTTTATATATATAATCTAACTGATTTGCGCAGTTTGGACAACAAGAACACAAATGTAGAGAGACACAAAACCTTTCAGAGAATTCATCAGAACCATTGATAAAACATACAAATGATGTGTGCTGCTGTTTTCCCTCCAAAATGATATCACTTCCTGGAGGAAGATGTCATTGAGGCTTTTGTTAATTAAAGGGATTTTACAAAATATGGACGTGACATAGAAAAACCTATTAATTGATCATCAGTTAAAACAATATAAGTCGTGGTCGCTGAGTCGATATTTTGAAAGGATTTGTCTTTCTTATAATTGTTTGATTGATAAGTAATTTGCCAATTTGGTGGTTCTGTTTAGGGCTGAATAACACTGGAGTTTGGTTTGGAGATCAGATTCGGTTTTTAATTTTTCATCATAATTATACTCCAGATTTTTGTCAATGTCTTTATGAATGTTGGGGTTGCGGTTGGAGTCAGACTCAGCTTGAGTTTCCTTCATTAGTTGAAGCACGAGTGTATTTAGAGGATGAGACACTGTGGCGAGGAGGGCTGTATATTGAACAGATTGAGTGTCAGATTGACTCGGTGATGATAGAATTGAACAGCTCTTTTTTGTATTTCAATGTGTAAGGGGTATAAGCCCAGTTCAGCCCTGCAGGCATTGCTAGAAGTGCCTCTGTTTACCCTTAGAATGTTTTTTGCAAATTCCAGTTGTTCTTTCTATTAAACTTTTATCCCAATTTTCAAAATGTAATACTCCAATACGATCCAGACCATAAAGTAGGTGCAGAAAATACATTTTATTATTTCTCAAATTAAATTTTTATTTCCAATTCAATTAACTTGATGTGCTAACATAACTAAAACTAAAACGAACAATACAATTTATAAAAACGGCATAGACATAGAGGTAACACTTTACAATAAACCTTAGTTAACTACATTAGTTAACATGAACTACCAATGAAAAATTCTCATAAAGCATTAATTAATCATAGCTAATATTAATTTCAACATTATACATTTTTAAATCAAAACGATCTAAATATTATTTAGTGCACTTGAGCTAACATGAACTAGCAATCAACAGGTGCAGT
>NW_015505738.1:127519-129994 GCF_001515645.1 Sinocyclocheilus grahami
ATAAAACATGGAAACCTGTGTGTGTGTGTGTGTGTTATTTGATCTTAGGCTATATTGGTAGTAAACAAATAAATGTTGTTATAAAATGAATTTGATTTCTGAATTAGTTAATTTAAGATCACCCAGCGGTTCTATTTCCAGAAACATGTGGATTATTTTCATGCATGTGCTGCTTCCCAGAAAGCGAGAAAATTCCCAGCACATCTCCGGCTGAAGGTACAACACACACACACACACACACACACACACACACACACACACACACTGCTGTAAGGGAAGAGAATGTCAGTGACTGCAGCCACGGATCAATCAGTGGCGATCAATACGTGACATTTACCCTCCCAGATCTCCACACTGACCCCGTCATAAATAACAAGCGTCACCTATGAAGAGTTTCACCCTGCGATTCCGCGGCTTCTAAAAGTATTTGGTTGCTCAAAAACCATCTGAACTTTAAGTAATGAAATGTTGTATTACACTTTAATATGCAATTTAAATTCAAGATTTAAATAGCATATTTTCCCCCCTTTAAACTGTTGAATGACTGATGTAACCAATTAATTCTGCCGGTGTCAGGCGCGAGGCGTCCGTGGCTTTGGGCCCCTTTAAACAATATCGTCTTAAGTACCTTTGCAGAGATGAATCTAAATGTGATCCTCAGCATATAGTACTTAAGTTGACACTGAGATACTGCAGCAAACACCCGTCGCGGCCCGTCTGTCAGCCACCAAAGGGCCAAATTAACCGTCTTTGAGTCTGATCCCTTTAGAAGCTCATCAGCATGTTTACGAGCCGCGAGAGACTTTAAGAGAGCGATTTTAATCCAGGGCTTTCAGCGGCTCAGTGCGCGAGGACTGACCACTGCATGTCAGCCCAACAAAGCCTTTATATCGTGAGCGCCTGCAATTACTGCTGTTTATGACTGACTGCGCACAAGGTGAGAGACTGCGTGTGACTGTAAGCACACCTGCTGCTTTACGTCATTCTGGGAGCTGGTTTCTGTCACAGAATTCCTTAAATATTAAATAAAGTGCAACCTTCACAATTCTGAGTTTTTTATGCAATTCTGACTTTATATATTTAATTATATCTCTCAATTGTGCGTTTATATCTCACAATGCTGAGTTTCTATTTCGTCATTCTGAGTTGATATCTCATAGATTTTTTCTTGCAATTCTGACTGTATATCTCACATTTCTGACTTTATCTCACGATTCTGAGTTTACAGCTTGCAATTCTGACTTTATATCTCTCATTTCTAAGTTCCTTAGTTTATATCTCTTAACTTAGAGTTTATATCTCGTAATTATGCGTATATATCTTACAATTCAGAGTTTATATCTCACAATTCTGTTTATATCTTGTAATTCTGAGTTCTTATTTCACAATTCTGAGTTTATGTCTGTCAATTTTGACTTTATATCTTGAAAAAGCCAGAATTGTGTGATGGTGGAAACACGCTTCCGGATAAAGATATCAGCTACTTTAGGATTATTTTATCACAATGTCACAGTGAAGTGAACTTTGGGGTGAATTTCTAAATTTTTTCACTACTAAAACTGACATATTATTCAGAAATATTCTATAAATTATTTAATTGAAGTGTTTCAAACTAAACATGTTTTCTTGAGAACGTTGTCTTAATTCATAATCAATATATAGTTTTTTATCCTGTGCCCTCCATATCTCCAGAAGTTCCTGAATGACATCATCCTCCAGGAAGTGACATCATTTTGGAGGGAAAACAGCAGCACAAACATCAGATCAGTGAGTGTGAATTCTGATGAATGTTTTGTGGTGTAAGTTGGAAATGTTCATCTTGTTTGATCAAATTACACACAATTAATGTGATGATAACATTTCAAAGGATTGAGTCAGTAGAACAGCAACGTCAAGGTCATGGGTTCGATTCCCAGGGAATACGTGAACTGATACCTGAATCACTTAGAAAATAATACATCTGCCAAATGCTTAAATGCAAATAATAAAGCTGAAGTCCTCATGCACTGTCAGTTTCTCACTGAGTAAACACCAACTTTAGCCCTTTATCAGCATCCTATTTGTGTAAATAATCAAGTTATAATGAATAATGTTGAAGTGTCTGTTTGGTCAGTGCATACTTATGCTTTTATAGAGATGCATCCCTACACACAAGCAGATTTGTGTGTTAATAGTAGTTTTAAAACTAAACACACACACAAACTCACACACACACACACACACACATGCTCACACACTCATGCTCACACACGCACACACAAACACAAACTCACACACAAACACACACACACACACACTCACAAACACACACGCACACATACACACACACGCACACGCACATGCACACACACAAACTCACACACACACACACACACACTCATGCTCACACACTCATGCTCACACACGCACACGCACACACAAACACAAACTCACTCAAACACACACACACACACACACTCACACACACACACACTC
>NW_015505738.1:130150-138353 GCF_001515645.1 Sinocyclocheilus grahami
AATTCTGCCGTGAATACAGGAAGCACATGTCTGATAGTTTTTGTCACACACACACACACACACACACACACACACACACACACACACACACACACACACACACACACACACAGAGAGAGAGAAGTGTGTTGTGTGTATCCGGGGTCTTTGTGCTCCCAGCATGCAGTTTCCCGTAATTACAGCCGTTAAGAGAAGAAGTGCAGAAATTCAATCCGAACTCAGCACAAAAGCAGCGTCTTTTGTTCTGGAAATATTTAACGCCGGGAGTAATTAAAGCAATCAGTCTAGTTCTCTCTAACTCATTTCACGCGCCTTTGTTATTGTTTGATTAATACTCACACTATCACATTTGTTTTCCAAATGCGGCCTCCTAAAATGCACAATTTTCCCAATTGACAATATAAGCAATTGCGGGGGGTGCTCTTAACGAATCCTGACGCCCGATATACGGGACAAACGGGAACGTTTAGTTCTGTCTAAATAAAACACGGGCCGTGATCTGCTTGATTGCGACACGCAGCAGGTAACAAATCAGCCCGAGTTTGTGTAAAACCCATCCTTCTGAAGCACTGGTGAAGTTGAACTATTTCTCTCTCGAGCTGTTTATGCGTCTCCAGCCTTCACCGATCACACGGCCACCTGTCACCGTTCTCCCGTTCGCACGGACAAACAACGCCAGAACAATCCAGTAATCTCACTCGCTCTCGCCGAGCGACAGACATAAATATTTTGAGCAAGAGGTTTTTGTGTAAATTCTGCGGGTCAATCATACACAAACTCAATTGTTACCTTTATGAAATCGCCTCTTTGTGTTTATGCAGGAATAGAATAAATGATCTCAGTGGAAACGCTGTTTGCAATATTAGCCGTTTAAGAGCTGAAGGGAGGCAGCTGACGTCTGCGTACACAGTTTACACGGCCAACCTGTTTATACAGCTAAAGAAGTGTATTTTACAACCTTTCCCAAGCTGTTTATTTTAAGTTTGGGAGCGTTCTGTGTGTTTCTCAGCGCGAGTCAATCACGGCGCGCCAGGCCTTTCAACGCCGAGCCGGGATTAATGCGGAGCCGTATGGATGCGCGGTTCTGCCCGGTTTGATGTGGTCCGTGTGGAATCCGGCTCGGCTCACGCTGCTGATGTTGATGGGTGACTGTGATGCCAGCTCCAGTTACACGACTTTATAAACTTTAGACACGCTTGACAAAGAAGGCATGATGTTTGACAATTCTGGGTGCCTGTCTGTCTGTCAAGGACAGATTTCTACACACACACACACACACACACACACACACACACATATATAATCAAACAAACAAACATGACTTACGTTGCTGAGTTCCTAAATACTGTCACAAACAATCTTGTGTTGAAGTCATTCATCAGTACTAGTCCTCAGTGATTTGATCAAACACTCAAAATGACCTGCTCTATACATTGCAAAAAACACTGCATTTTGACTTATTTTCCATTATAAATAAATCAAGATGCATTTACTTAAATGACTATTAGGTCTATTAGATTTTAAGTCTTGTTTTCAGAAAAATCGACTAAAATAAATGAGTTTATGCTTAAAACAAGACAACTGTTAGTGCAGTAAAACAGATAATCTTAATTCAAAGGGAAAACAAGATTATTTTTTTCAGACCCCACTGGCAGACATTTTTCCTTGTTTTAGGTGTAAACTCTCTTAATTTTTATACATTTTTCAGAAAACCAGACTTTATATCTTACGTCATTTTGATTCAAATGTATCTTGCTTTAAGAATGCTCAGATATTTGTTCTGGAAAACAAGACAAACATTACTGAAGAAGAAATACATGTTCACAAATAGTGTAAAAATCCCAATGGAGTTATACGTGTGTATCGTACGGTGTATGTGTGGCCAATAAAGTTTCATTTGATTTGAATTAAAATAAGAAAAAAAGTGCAAAAGTGCATGTTCACACAGTTTAACTTCCGGGCAAAACTAAGTCTAACCCGTTCTCAGAGCGTTCTGGCAGGGTTCTCTCAACGTTCTTCCAGCAACGTTAAAATAACTTTCATTCACAGTTATCTGCTCTTTAATAATGTTCTCAAAACCTTAGCAATGCTATTTGTACATCATGAACGGAACTTTTTTCTGAAACATTTTAATTGAATGTTCATCTAATTTTTTTGTATTTTGTATTTTTTTAAATGTTACTACTTTAAGAACGTTCAGAGAAAATGTAAATGTAATATTAGCATGATGATAAAATGGAATGTTCCATATATAACCAAGAAAAAAAAAAGTTTTAAAACCAGAAACTGGATGTTTTAAACGTTCAGAGAACATTCAAACATAAATATTTCAGCACTCACTGGGAATGTTAGCAAAATATTCTTAGAACCAGTGTTGGGGGAATGCATCACAAGTTACGTATTCAGATTACTTTTTCAAGTAACTAGTAAAGTAACGCATTACTTTTTAATTCACAAGAACAGTAACTTTTTCAAATAAGTAACACCAGTTACATTGTTTTCCATGTCTTGACTGATCTTACTGTAGTTCTAAACTAAATATCAACATGCAATTATTCAGTATTCCTCAAAAATTGAATACAGACACTGAAATGCAAACTCAGAATATGATGCAAACCTGCAATAATTAAATATGTTAAATAACACAAATATCCATTAAGTATTTAATCCCATTTTATTAACCAGTGTCTTAGCTGGTGACCTTCAGTGATCCAATTCAACCATACTAATAAGCAAAAAGGACTTTAGATAAACATCACATTTGTGTTTAATTTAATTTAATTTTGTGTGTGTTGAACTTTCTTCTCCTGCATCCTATTCTTCATGCAATCCAGAACAGCAGCGCAGCTGAAAGACTGAATGTAGATGTGAATTTACATTTCCTTCAGCCTGAAGCTTATTCGTTTCACTTTTGGTGTGAAAGCACTTTTAGATTTGCCAAAAATAGAACTTTTTATATTAAAAACAAACAAGCAAGCGCAGCCCAGATGAGACAAAGTAGCGCAAAACTAACGTAACACATTACTTTCCATAAAAAGTAACTAAGTAACACAATTAGTTACTTGTTTAGGGAGTAACGCAGTATTGTAATGCACTACTTTTAAAACATGTTCTGAATGGCCGGTTTTCTGTGAGGTGGCTCTGTCAGAGAAACCTGTAGAAACCTCTCATGTGGTGTCGTGAGTTTGGCTCCGGAGGATTTTTCAGAGCGGGAATCTCTCTCCTCGGTGTAGAAAGTGTTTTGTTTACATCTGTTGACGGAGCGGCGCTGTGTTATGGCATGTGCGCATCAGGCCTGTAAACTCTAGAAATACTCGCACACTGTCAACAAACTCCAAATATGTGGCCATTGTTTCCTGCTAGATTCTGAAGTGTTGAAATCGTAGATTAAACAAAGTGGAGACGGCAGAAACATCTCCATGTTTAGAGCCGCGGCGCGGAGGGTGCTGACCCCTGAACGCAGTGCATTGTGGGAAAGCACAAACTCAGGGACACTTGCGCTCGTCCTCAGACTGCCAGAGGAGTGTGTGACGGGTCTCTAGGCGTCCGCTGCTCTCTGACCGGTGCGTGTGCGCTGGAGGCCGACGCGTCACGGCCAGAGGAAGACGACTGACACGAGCGGGAACACAGCCGAGGTCACCGGGTCACATGTCCTTAAAGCAAACTGTAACCCAGTTTCCCTCTGACAACTAGTCCTCAAAACAACAAGGGCAGCGCAGGCACAAAGTCACAGCAGATGCTCTGTTTGCGTTTGTGAGAGAGATTTCACGTCTGACTAAAGAAGAAGAAAACACATCATTTTAGATCGACCTGTTATTCCGGTTATTAGGAAATAACTTACAAAAATCATATTAAACCGCAATAACCAGTCACACAGAAGTAGGACGTCTAATAAGCTACGTGTACATTTTTAAAAATGATTCTCTCTCTTGTTTTGCAGATATTTGGGCTGGCACATGAATCAAGTATGTACAATAAGTAGATAAAATAAAATTAACATTTAAAAATATATATATAGCTAGATATTATATATAGTTATATATTAATGTTTAAATGTTTTGTTTGAACTGTTAGCAATACACATTAATAATACATAAAAGTATTGTGTAAAACATGCCAGATATAGCCAGGGTGGCTAATTTCTGTCTGTAGTCCACAGAACGTTGGAAATTAATGTTCCCATTTAGTGTTGCATAAAGTTGTCTGAAATTTGATAAAGCTGGTAAAAGGAATCAAAAACATCAGATTTTTGTGAAGAAAGCAAGCATTGTAGACTTTGTTGTTTTTTTATTTATTCATTTTTTTTTCATTAAAGTTTGTATGATGTTTACAGAAGAAAGAACGTCAACAATTACATTTCTGGATGAACTGGTCCTTTAAATTGCGTGTTAAAGTTCGTGTTAATGTAGTAAATATCCATTCTTACTTATTTTTTCTGTCTTTTCTCAGAATTAAACTCTGAAGTAATTGCGTCCTCAGCAGAGGAAAGATCTCAGATAGAGTGAGAAAATGAATCTGAACGATCTGAAGCCGGGGTCCGTGTGTTTGCCTGTAATTCCCGCTCTTGATGAAGACACGCGTGAAGAGCAAGAAAAGAGCGTCTGATGCTGATTTATGGGGACATTTGTTTCCTCCTGATCTCTCCGGCCCTCCTGAACAACTGATAAATCAGCCGGTGACAGCAGAGACGTCTCTCCAGAATAAATAATGACGACAGACGTGCGATCTCATAACATGCTTAAGACTTCATCAGAGCCCAGCGCTGCTTTACTGCGCTGCATTTGGACAAATCTTAATGCAATGAGGATTTATGAGGATTACAACATAATCTCAAATAATCCAAAGTGCCACGGACAGGGAAACGCTTGTAATAACGGCATAAAGCCGTCCTGCGTTCTGACAACATTGTCAGTCAACAGCAGGATTAACTGTTTGCAGGGAAACTTGCGGCAAAAGCGGCTCGGCGGTGAAGGGGTCTGGAGACACAGTACTGTGTGATTTAAGAGTCTCAGACCTGCGATCCAGACACTGGACACAAGACGCATGTGAACCGTCTCTGTGCTCCAGAACTCTTTGTCCCTCCAGTGACCCCAGTGAAGCCATGCTCATCTAGTACACTGCACAACATGAGTTTCTTAGTATTTCTGACTTTTCTTGTAAAATATTTAAACATTCTTGAAGCAAGATGAATTTACTTGACAAGCAAAATGACTTATGATATCAAGTCTACTATTAGAAGTTTATTAGTTTTTGCTTAAAACAACAACTATCTGCCAATGGGGCGGTGAAAAATTATCTTTATTCAAAGGAAGAGAACAAGATTATTTTTCTTACCTCATTAGCAGATATTTTTAATTTTACATTCAATTTTTATTTCAGTTTTATTTATTTTGGAAACTCATGTCAAACTTTTTATTTTATTTTATTTTAGATAATTTTAATTTTATTTATTTATTTATTTGTTTGTTTGTTTGTTTGTTTTGACAGCTATAATGACCCTGATTTGTACAGGTTAAAAAGTTGCCTTTACTACTAGTTTATATATATATATATTATCATCCACTAATATTGGCACCCTGGTAAATATGATCAAAGGTGGCTGTAAAAATAAATCTGCGTTGTTTATCCTTTTGCTTAAAACAACAACTATCTGCCAATGGGGCGGTGAAAAATTATCTTTATTCAAAGGAAGAGAACAAGATTATTTTTCTTACCTCATTAGCAGATATTTTTAATTTTACATTCAATTTTTATTTTTTATTTTTTTATTTTGGAAACTCATGTCAAACTTTTTATTTTATTTTATTTTAGATAATTTTAATTTTATTTATTTATTTATTTGTTTGTTTGTTTGTTTGTTTTGACAGCTATAATGACCCTGATTTGTACAGGTTAAAAAGTTGCCTTTACTACTAGTTTATATATATATATATATTATCATCCACTAATATTGGCACCCTGGTAAATATGATCAAAGGTGGCTGTAAAAATAAATCTGCGTTGTTTATCCTTTTGAGCTTTCATTAAAAAAATTCACAAAATTCTAACCTATCATTGAAGTAAACTAATAGAGAGTGGGGAAATCTCACTGTGAAATAAATGCTTTCTCTAGTTCGTGTTGGCAAAAGTAACAAAACTATAATAACCCTGGGTTTAAAAAGTTGTGTTTTTTTTCCCAGGAAAGTTCTTGACGTTCTGAACTGTGTTTTGAAGCTTGTGTTGGTTTGATTGATCCTCACAGAATCTCTGAATTATTTCTGATTATGTCATTTCCTCTAACAGCTTCTGAGAAGCGTCTACCAAAGGCTCATTACGATTTTTTAAATCTATTGATTGATTGATTTTTCTCCCTCAGGCATGAACATTTAAAGTGGTTTGCAGTGATATTATTCGTGTCCCGCTAGTGTTCGTAGGCTAATTAGCGGTTGCTCGTGTGTTTGGTGAAAGTCGTTACTGTGCGTGGCTAGTCTGAATGCTGCTAATTTGTGACATAATCAGCAGCTACACAATTAAAAAAGCAATTTAAAGCATCATACATAAACAGACTTGATGCAGATTGCGTAACATTCATTAGACGTTTGCACTGCTGACTTCCCGTGAGATTGAATTAACAAGCAGCGTTATTTCTGTCTAACAGAGATATTCCTTGTCTTGAACACTTCGTATGTTGTGCAGCAGGTCTGACACAATGTTTATTTGTTCAAATAATCTCATAAACCATCATTTGTCAAATCAAACAGATATGATCATATCCAGCTAACCTGATACGGGTCATTCAGGTGAAAACAAAGTTAACAATTCAATGCTTTTTTAGTCTTATCAGAGCTCAGGCATCAAACTATAACAAGTTAATAATCCTGAGCAAATGTTTTGGTCTGTCCACCCTGTTACAGGAGTTCTGCACTGTAGTGTGTAACAGGGTGGACGTTTAACCCACTGAAGCCCATTACTTGATACAAAAGAACAATATACACATTTCGAAAGAACTTTAATAGATGTAACATTTTCATTTCCATTGTAAACTGACTCAACAGGGTGGACATGTTAAGTTTTACACTATACGATTTATATAAACAAAAACAAAAAATGAGGAAAAGAGAGAAAAGCTTAAAATACTTAATTTGTTCTTGGATGCATTATGTCATTTCTAGCAGGTCATGTGATTTATGGCACACGCTTAAGATTTTAAAGGGCAAGAAGCAGCAGTATAACAGGGTGGACATAAACACATTTATTGGTTTTAAACATTAAACAAATATGCATTTCAATAAATTATATTATATTATTATAAATATAAGAGATTAAGTGCATGTAAAAACCTCAAAATTGCTAATTTTGAAATAAATGGAACCTAAAGTGAAGCTGATTGGGAACTTGTCTGTCAAGTGCTTTTTTTTTTAATTGATATTCTTAGGTACGGATTGTTTTTATTTGGTAACACTTGTTACTATTATAATAACAATTAATGATGCATAATTACATGCAAGTAACCCAAAGCCGAACCCTAATCCTAACCATATAGCAAGTACATGTACTTCATTAATATTACTGTAACAAGAGCACCTTAAAATAAAGTGTAACTTTTTTTTCTTTCTAACAGGGTAATCTATGCATGGCATGAAAGTTGATGAAGATTTGATGTAAAATATGCAGTATTGCTTTAAGGGGACATGCAATCCACTAACTGTAGTAATGAGCCATGAATGACACAGGTTGTTTAATTAAAGAACAGTGATTAGCTGTGGTTTAACTTGTTCCCAGTTCTGCCATCTAGTGCTGGAGCTCAGGAGCGCAGATGGCCGTGCAGTGCTGGGAGATCTCACTTTCACTGGCTGTCATCTGTGACTCCAGATGAGAATCAACCCCTCGACACTCGGAGCTGCGCATCTGAATGGGAGAAAGACAGGAAAACTTTGTCAAACAGCCCGAGTGAAGAGAATTCCCCAGATGAGGAGAAAGCAAACACAGACAGGCATGGATAGAGAGAGCGGTTATCATCGCCGGCCATCAGGAGCTGAAAACAGAAGCTTTTCCAGAGTGAACGCATGAGAACAGCAGAGCAGACAACAAGCTTCCTGTCCTCCTCCGACAGCTTCCTGTGCCTCCGACAGCTTCCTGTCCTCCTCCAACAGCTTCCTGTGCCTCCGACAGCTTCCTGTCCTCCTCCGACGGCTTCCTGTCCTCCTCCGACAGCTTCCTGTGC
>NW_015505738.1:138533-138789 GCF_001515645.1 Sinocyclocheilus grahami
CAGACAACAAGCTTCCTGTCCTCCCCCGACAGCTTCCTGTGCCTCCGACAGCTTCCTGTCCTCCTCCAACAGCTTCCTGTGCCTCCGACAGCTTCCTGTCCTCCTCCGACAGCTTCCTGTCCTCCTCCGACAGCTTCCTGTCCTCCTCCGACAGCTTCCTGTGCTTCCGACAGCTTCCTGTCCTCCTCCGATGGCTTCCTGTCCTCCTCCGACAGCTTCCTGTGCCTCCGACAGCTTCCTGTCCTCCTCCGACAGC
>NW_015505738.1:141217-146217 GCF_001515645.1 Sinocyclocheilus grahami
CCTCCGACAGCTTCCTGTCCTCCTCCGACAGCTTCCTGTGCCTCCGACAGCTTCCTGTCCTCCTCCGACAGCTTCCTGTGCCTCCGACAGCTTCCTGTCCTCCTCCGACAGCTTCCTGTGCCTCCGACGGCTTCCTGTGCCTCCGACAGCTTCCTGTCCTCCTCCGACGGCTTCCTGTCCTCCTCCGACAGCTTCCTGTGCCTCCGACAGCTTCCTGTCCTCCTCCGACAGCAAACACATAGCAGACCGAGACGGGAATGATCCACCGCACCGACCTCATCTGGAGCAGATTCTGAGAATTAAATCAGCTGTTAAAACTAGCTAGAACTAACATTTGCCACACCTGCCAATCGGTGGCCATGAAAGTACACTGTACCGTATGTGCAGAACAGGCAGAACAATTTAGGGAAACACATATAATTGCATTAATTAGTTAGTTAATAAAAACGAAAAAAAAAGAAAACAGTAACGAAATATCATAATTGAGTAAAGAAATGTTCACTACTGAGCTGTAAAGTATTTCATAAAAATAGTTTAATGTATATATTACTATTGTTGTTATTATTATATAATGACAGTACAATTATAATACTAATATTTATTATTGTTTTCTTTTTTTCCTGTCAAACTTTAAAACATAGAGCTTTTATTCTGGTGGAAAACACAGGGAAATAAATTAATATTAATATTTATTTATTTATCTATCTATCTATCTATCTATCTATCTATCTATCTATCTATCTATTATTATTATTATTATTATTATTATTATTATTATTATTATTATTATTATTATATAACACTTTTATTCTGGTGGAAAACACAGGGAAATAAATTATTATTAATATTTGTTTATTTATTGATCTATTATTATTATTATTATTGTTGATCAAATTATAAAATTAAACAAATCAATAAAGAAATATCGCTATAATACTATTTTATGTAATAATAATAATAATAATTTTAATTGCTATAATAATAATAACATTATTATTATTATTATTATTATTATTATTATTAACATAATAATTAGCATCTTATGTAACAACGGCACAGTTACAATACTAATATTTATGGTTGTTGTTGTTTTTCTTTGCTTTTTAAACATCAAACTGAGCTTTTATTTTGCCAGTAAACTCTTTTGGAAATGCTTCACTTTTGTTTACACATTATTCTCATTACAAACTTGGGAAGATGATCGACACATTTTCAGCGGCACATTATAAATGATATTCAATAATTGTGATAAACCGTCTTGCATGCTTAGGTGTTGTAAGAATTGATAAAAAAGCCGAGGAACATGGTTCAATATACTTGCCAGCATTGTTTTTTAAATGCATTTATCTGGCATTTGTCAAGTGTTAATGTTAGGCACTATATGCTGCATATGTATCTATATGCATTATAGTCAGCTGTTTGTGTTATGAACAGTAAATATATACTGCATTGAAGTGAAAAGCCCTTAAACAAGCGGTCCACAGCCGTGGTCTCCTCTGTTTCTCTCACAGCTCTTCCCGAGTCTCACACTGTTCCTCGAGCGAAGCTTCCTCGCCGGATGCTGCTGTCACCACTCGCGACCCGAGGCCTGATCTACCTTATTGTCTGCCGTCACCTCTGAGCCGTCTGTCTTTAGCTTTTGTCTGTCTCCATGGCATTGTTTTTACACGTTGTGCTGTGTTTGTGATGTTAATGTGCCCTGAATGATCCTGTAAAGCACATCACAGAGAGAGAGAAGAGCTGTGTGACCAGATCAGATAGAAATGAAAGCGCTGAGTCATTCTCAAGACTGTACCAGAATCCTTACATTGGTTTATTTTTATTTAAATCAGTCAGTAAATCATAAATCATATTTTTCACCCTGAGGGAACACCCCTCAATATTCAAATTAGTGCTCAAAATATTATATTAAATCCTAAATATATAAATATATTGACGAACCCAAGTTATATTTACAGTAGCTTTGAAAAGTTTAGGGTTAGTATTTAAAAAAAAAAAAAAATTAATACTTTTATTCATCAAGGGTGCTTTAAATTAATCCAAAAGTGTCAGTAAAGACATTGTTTATCCAGCATCCAGTGCTAGAATTCCTAGTTTTTAAATTCCGATAATAGTAGAATTCTATTTATAAGATGCCAACAAAATAAAATGGGAACATGCAAATGAGCTAATATTTTAAAATTTTAAAATTCAAATCAGCTGAATGACAGAATTCAGTGTCAGTTATATCAATAGTAGGTCGTGAGGCAAGTCTGAGAATGAGATCAATTAAAGTAATGCTTTCCAAACATCAGATGAGGAATGAACAGGCCAGTGTGATTTGTGTTTCATATTTATTCTGCAGATGGTGAATGTATGAAGTTTCATCCTGGGACTGGTGTCGTGATGTAAAGCGCTCCGGTCAGGAGGAGCCGCTCTCATTAGCTCTTGTCTCTCTGTGTTTTTCCCTCTGATGGCTGTTTTGAGAGCGTTCTCTCTTATTTTAAAACTGTGAACCCATGATAACACAGCGGCTCACCAGAGGCCGGCCTTTGTTCGCCTGTCTCGCTCGGTCCAGTGCTCTGTCAGTGTTTAGCTAAAGTGTGATGCTGAACTCAGAAGAGAGTTTCGTCCTGGGACTGGTGTCATGATGTAAAGCGCTTCGGTCGGGAGAGCCGCGCTCATTAGCTCTGAAGAACCGGAGCAGCGATCTAAAGCCCGTCTCTCTGTCTCTTCCAGACCTCTGCGGACTGATTTGTTAGTTCGAACGATGTGTTTTTCCCTCTGATGGCTGTTTTGAGAGCGTACTCTCTTATTTTAAAACTATGAACCCATGATAACACAGCGGCTCACCAGAGGCCGGCCTTTGTTCGCCTGTCTCGCTCGGTCCAGTGCTCTGTCAGTGTTTAGCTGTGGATAAAGACGGAGAGAGCCGGAATTCCCAACCCTGGAGGATTGAGAAACGAGAGTTTGTGACGGACTCTTACTGTGTGTTTTCTAGCTGACAGACTTAAGTTAGTGGAAAACAGTTGGAGCATGAGAGCTGTCACACGTGTGCACACACCTCCAAACGGCACCACAAAAGAAGACGTGACAGAGAGGGGCTTCCTCCGCCCCGCACCACAGCCCACCGATTAAATACACTCTTGCTAACAGCACCGGTGTCCCATCCTTTAGTCTCAGGCCCCCTCGCTCATCCACCCTGAGGAGTAGTGAATTAATTTGTGAGAAGCAACCCAACATTAGGAAGGTGTGTTGAAAGGTGTCTGCTCATGTTTCAAATTAAACGCACTGCTGGTCAGCATTAGCACCTAGATGCCCGTCGAGGCTGCGCGCCTACCTCTGACACTTATCCGGGAGAGAGAGAGAGAGAGAGAGAGAGAGAGAGAGAGAGAGACACTGTACTAGACTGTGTGAGACGTGAGGAATAGAGGCCTTGACAAACACAGTTGAATGGTGCTTCCCTTGAGCAAACACACACACATACACACACACACACACACACACACACACACACACATAGACAGACAAACACACACACATCACAGGCTCGGACCGCACAGAAAAGATGAGAAACAAAAGATTTTCTTCATATTCCAGAGATAATAAACAACCATGGACTTTAGTTTGAGATCAGGTCACTTTAAAACACACTTATTCATTAATGCGCGATTATTTTGCTGCTGTGATTCAGTGCAACTAACTTTTCTCTTCACAGAGCACAAAACTCGAAGGTGATGTTATTTATCTGTTCAGTGTTCACGTTGTTTTTTAGTTTAATGTTCAAAGGCAGCAGGGTTGCCAGGTCCCAGAAAAATGTCCAGCCTAAAGCTTACTCAAAACCTACCCAAAAGAAATGAAAACGAGCCAAATTGTGTTCCCTGTCTAATCACAGCAGACAGCTGATTTATTCCAGTAATGCCCTTTAAAATAAACATTTTGCTTTATTCATTCTATGTTTTGCAAGACTTGTTTATATGTAGTATGTGCATATACATATTATTTTACCCTTTCTTTTATTTTAATTTTCAGCACTTTTCATGAACAAATTTAAAATTAGGGCTGGGTGATATGGCCATAAATATTATGACAATATATATATCAATATTCATCACAATATTCACTTACTATTTTTATGGAAGGAAATGGTTTGAGAATGCATGTAAACAAAATAAATTTCCAACTTTTAATTTAGTGCCACATGAAATTCACTTTATTTTCCCCTAAAATCTGTGTTTTGCATTTTATTTATTTTGTGTTTTATGATTTAATACAAATTTATCATGAAAAATTCTATCTGAGGAAATTGGTAAATAAAACATTAATAATTTAATCAATTCTTTCTATTATAAACAGTATTAGTATATATAAAT
This sequence comes from Sinocyclocheilus grahami, assembly GCF_001515645.1. Taxonomy (NCBI): domain Eukaryota; kingdom Metazoa; phylum Chordata; class Actinopteri; order Cypriniformes; family Cyprinidae; genus Sinocyclocheilus; species Sinocyclocheilus grahami. The sequence continues at coordinate 145,570 of NW_015505738.1, forward strand.
AAATATAAATTAGTTTACATAAATATTTTAAGTATCTAAAACATTTAATGCCAATTTCAATTTGGTCTAAAGTTATTAATAATATAATAATATTATTTAAATATTAGGGGAACAGGTAGTTTATTGGTATAAGAATAATAAAAAAAAAAACGATGACAGGCTGTGCATTACGGTGATTTTTTTATGTGTAAAGTGTGTTTATAATTAGTGATTCAAATCATATTATATTTAAACGTATTGCTTTTATAAAACTTTGGTAGTAACATTATGATAAAATATATACATTTTAAATAATAGTACCAGATCAATAAGTCATCACTCGTCCAAAAAATTTAACCAGTTTCAGCTTTTTATTTATTTTAATTTTTTTTTGTGCATTCAAGATTCAACTAGACAATGTGGTGCATTGGTATACTTGGCATTAATGGTGCATTGGTATATTTTAAAGCATTTGCAACATGACATTCAGTATAAATGTTTATTATTTGAGTTGTAATGCGTCTAGTTTGTTCTTTCAGATGTGCGACTGTCAGTGGATTTCTGATTGCCTGTTTGTGCCGTGATGAAATACTGGGTAACTTAAGGTTAGTAAGTGATTCTCTGGTCTGATTTGATCATGTGTAATGCTGAAGTCTTGTGGTTGTGTGT
>NW_015505738.1:148717-150412 GCF_001515645.1 Sinocyclocheilus grahami
ACTCTGGCAGCGCTGCGATCGCCAGGAATTTACACAGGAACGCCACTTTCACAACCTTTACTCTTGCTCTGCAGAGCTGCAGAAACATCCACGGCTTCCCGTCAGGATCTCCTTACGTTTCACACGCCATTTCAGACACATATGCTTTGGCAACAACAAAAAAAAAAACTTTTCTGGCTAAAATGTATTTTAAATATTACATTAAAATTACATTTCAAATGTATTCTAGTGCAATAAATTACATTTCCAATCTTATAGTAGCCTACATTAGGCTAAATGCAAATGTGGGTGGAATCCACACGTTATAGACAATAAATAACATTTTTCTTCAAATATGAATGTATTTTTTTGTATTGAAATAAATAGAGGGTGAAATATATTTTTAAATGCTTTTTAAAAATATTTGACCATGGACCACAAAACCAGTCATAAGGGTCAATTTTGCGAAACTGTGATGTATACATCATCTGAAAGCTGAATAAATAAGCTTTCCATTGATGTATGATTTGTTAGGATAGGACAATATTTGGCTGAGATACAACTATTTGAAAATCTGGAATCTGAGGGTGCAAAAAAATCTAAATATTGAGAAAATCATCTTTAAAGTTGTCCAAATGAAGTTCTTAGCAATGCATATTACTAATCAAAACTGAAGTTTTGATATATTTACGGTAGGAGATTTACAAAATATCTTCATGGAACATGATCTTTACTTAATATCCTAATGATTTTTGGCATAAAAGAGAAATGTATAATTGTGACCCATACAATGTATTGTTGGCTATTGCTACAAATATCCCCCAGCGACTTAACACTGCTTCTGTGCTGCAGGGACACATATATATTTATATTTTTAAAATATATTTTCAATAATATATTGGTAGAAAATATATTTACATTAAATATTTTGAGATATACTTTAGCAAATATGCATTTTTTAAATATTTAAAATATATATTAAAAAATAATTTCATATATTTATTTTAATTTTTTACCATGTGAGCATCGTTGCGTCTCCGTCTCGTCTGTGAATCATGTCAGTGACCTCTTGACCTTTGAGGTTATACTGAGTTTTTCCGAGAACTGTGACATAAATACACTCAAACGCTCACTAAGCTTGTGTTTTTCCCCCAAACATGTCTAAAATGTATAACAGTGTAGTGTTGAATTCTGCTGTTTTTCTGCTTTTGTTAAAGAATTGCATTCCATGTGTAAAAATGACATTTTAAATCTGTTTATTTTAATATCACAGCCACAAAAGCACTGTGAAGCGTCATAAAGACCGTGAGCAGAAGCAGCGTCTCCTGCCTGTGACCAGTGCTGTCTGTCTGTCTGTATTGAGTGTGCTTTTCTTCTTCTGTCTTTAGCACAGACACATTGGCAGTGATTATGTAATAACAGATGGGGGATGAAATTAACACTTTCAGTGTGTGTGTGTTTGAGAATCATTCTCGTGTCGAGTCTTTCAGAGTCTTGGACCCCAGCAGACCGACTGCACCTGTCAGAAAAGTAACGGCCGGAATATTCCAACGCTAATTAACAGACCAGGAATACTGATCAGGAGAGAGAGAGACAGAGAGAGAGGGGCATGTTGGCATTTACACCAAACACACACACACACACACACGCACACACACTCATGCACACACACACACACACACACACACTCATGCACACACACACACACACACACAC
>NW_015505738.1:150730-155741 GCF_001515645.1 Sinocyclocheilus grahami
ACACACACACACACACACACACACACACAGTCAGTAATTCTGTTGCTTCACTGCAGATATTCAGAGAGTGACATGTTAGATTTGTCTTTCAGACACAAAGCAGCAGAATCAGTTCTATTCAATTTGAATCTATAATTCAAAGAGGACTGATTTCATTTTATTAACATTCAGAATTTTTTTTATTGATTTATTCTGCAATGGCTAGCACTGCTGTTTTATAATAAATTCTTATTCTTTTTTTATTATCATCAAGGAGGATTTCTTTAGTGTTGAAATAAGCACATCTGTTTCTCCATGATGTGCTACTGAAATTATTTACAGGATTATTCACATTATTCAACATATTTAACAGAAGATCTGCAATCTGCATGACTTCATTTATCATCAACACCATTACATTTTGATATAAAGATTAAAAATAATCCTACCTAAATTTAGCTTTTGTTAAAATTAAAATGTAATGCTTTCAGGGTTTAGTTCATATTCTGTCTTGCACCTTCTGTTCAGCCCTGTTATGCTTGACAAAGATTGTTTGATCTTTCTGATACAGTGTATTTCAGGAAGTGACATCATCACTCAAAGGTTCAGTCAGAGGTCAGCGTCTCTTTATCAGTATGTTTTATGATTTCACTTATACTTAAGCATAATAGTTCTAATCTGTTCTGAGAAAAACCTCAGACCTTTAAATATCCAACTCAAATGTTTCGAGAGAAACATCACAGGTTATTATCATTTAAAAGGGAATCTGAAAATGAGTGATTCTAGCAGATATGATCTATTTACATTTTTTAATTAAAGTATATTAAATCAAAATGGACTGTAACAGGGTTGAAATAAGATGTGCTTTGTGTATTAGTGATGATAAATAGCTATTGATTACTCACAAGGCTGCACACATGTAGGATTGTGTAACAGTTAAAGAACTGCAAACACACTTTATTTGATAACACTTTATTTTAAGGCGTCCTTGTTACACGTTACATGCACTTACTATTATAATAACAATAAATGATGCATATAATGTTTGATTAGTAATATGCATTGCTAAGAACTTCATTTGGACAACTTTAAAGATGATTTTCTCAATATTTAGATTTTTATTTTTTTTGCATCCTCAGATTCCAGATTTTCAAATAGTTGTATCTCAGCCAAATATTGTCCTATCCTAACAAACCATACATCAATGGAAAGCTTATTTATTCAGCTATCAGAGGATGAATAAATCTCAATTTCAAAAAAATGTACCCTTATGACTGGTTTTCTGGTCCAGGGTCACATTTTGACATTTACAAGCGCATCAGATCAGTGCAATAATTTTAAATATTGGGAGCGGGGCAGTTTGGCCATTTCTAATTATTGGGGGGGGGGGGACTTGTCCCACTCAATGTCTATGGTGGTTATGGCCCCTGCCTTGAGTCAAAACGAGACCTGTCACGAGTAACATCAGTGTCAGAGAAACGTCCCGTGACATTGGCCCATCATTGCGTTTTAATAGACACGCCCGATTATCGTAACGCAGGTCACCGGCGGAGTGCAGGACCCTCTGCGTGACGAATGCCGCCGCGCTAATAGATGCTGTTTTGGGGCCGAGAGGAGAGGTTGGGGTGAGCGCGGGGTGTGCTAATGTTAGTCGCTTTCATTAGCTGCGTGACGCGCCCGCGGGCGGCTCACGGACCGCTGCTGTCTGTCCATTACCAGAGTCCTGGAGAGGAAAATAAGAGTTTGCTCGCATGAGTTTCAATAGAAAGGCCACCCAGATGTCATCACGTTCTGATAGAAGTTCTCTGAGAAGATTGCGTCTTTAGAGGGAGAGAGAAGAGAAAAATACAACGAGGAAGTTGCTCAATAACCCTGAAGCCACAGTCTCAGATGAAGCCCTTCCCGGGTCAGCAAACCGCTAAAGAAAAGCACAGAGAACTACTTTTGACAAATGTTTTCCAAAAAGCGCCACAAAACAAAACAGCTGTGTTGGTTTTCAATCGAACACGGCCATAAAGTCCTTCTGGGCTCCTACTTAGGAGTTTGGAAGTTGTAATTATATATATATAAAAAGATGTGTTTTGCCCATTTCATACACTATTGTTCAAAAGTTTGGGATTTTTGAAAGAAGTTAATACTGCTTTTCTTTACCCAAACTGAAATTATGCATTTTAAATTTGAATATAATTCAAATTTTTATAATAATTAAGTACAAAATTTGAATTTAGTTTTTCAGCCATTTTGACAGCTCTGTAGGGGATATTTCCAACACGATAGAGCATTAACTTTTAGTGACACTCCCTGGATATTTGAATTGTGAACCACCGCAATACGTACCTGAAGCAACGTAATAAAAACACAGCAATACGCATGTCAACGCAACAAAAATGTGCCAGGGTCATGTATTGAACCCATGTTTTAGCACCACTCACTGGACATTTCACTTTGAAACTGCCTCGAAATGTGCAGTACGTGATAACGGTGTTGCAGAAAATATATTTATAGGCACGTATTTTCAATGAGCCTGAGTTGGGAGTGTAGCAGAGCAGTGCAAGAATTCCAAATATTTGGCCATTTCTAATTATTGGGGGGGGGGGGACTTGTCCCACTCAATGTCTATGGTGGTTATGGCCCCTGCCTTGAGTCAAAACGAGACCTGTCACGAGTAACATCAGTGTCAGAGAAACGTCCCGTGACATTGGCCCATCATTGCGTTTTAATAGACACGCCCGATTATCGTAACGCAGGTCACCGGCGGAGTGCAGGACCCTCTGCGTGACGAATGCCGCCGCGCTAATAGATGCTGTTTTGGGGCCGAGAGGAGAGGTTGGGGTGAGCGCGGGGTGTGCTAATGTTAGTCGCTTTCATTAGCTGCGTGACGCGCCCGCGGGCGGCTCACGGACCGCTGCTGTCTGTCCATTACCAGAGTCCTGGAGAGGAAAATAAGAGTTTGCTCGCATGAGTTTCAATAGAAAGGCCACCCAGATGTCATCACGTTCTGATAGAAGTTCTCTGAGAAGATTGCGTCTTTAGAGGGAGAGAGAAGAGAAAAATACAACGAGGAAGTTGCTCAATAACCCTGAAGCCACAGTCTCAGATGAAGCCCTTCCCGGGTCAGCAAACCGCTAAAGAAAAGCACAGAGAACTACTTTTGACAAATGTTTTCCAAAAAGCGCCACAAAACAAAACAGCTGTGTTGGTTTTCAATCGAACACGGCCATAAAGTCCTTCTGGGCTCCTACTTAGGAGTTTGGAAGTTGTAATTATATATATATAAAAAGATGTGTTTTGCCCATTTCATACACTATTGTTCAAAAGTTTGGGATTTTTGAAAGAAGTTAATACTTTTATTCATCAAGGACGCATTAAACTGATCAAAAGTGACAGTAAAATCATTTATAATGTGACAAAATATTTATATTTTAACTAAATCCTGTTCTTTTGAACTTTTGTATTCATCTGTGAATCCTGAAAAAATAAAATGTATCACGGTTTCCACAAAAATATCGTGCAGCACAACTGCTTTCAACATTGATAATAATCAGAAATGTTTCTCGAGCAGCAAATCAGCATATTATACTGATTTCTGAAGATCATGTGACTGAAGACTGGAGTAATGATGCTGAAAATACAGCTGCACATCACAGAAATACATTACAGCTTAACAGAGATTCACATAGAAACAGCTGTTTTAAATGTAAATAATATTTCATAGTTTTACTGTATTTTTGATGAGAAGCAGAAGAGACTTATTTAAGTCATTTAAATCATACTAACCCCAAATTTTTGAATGCTTTTGTTTCTCTCTGGCAAACAACTCATGACCAAAATGTATGTAAGTGATGCTTTATATTGAGTATATATTCCGAGCTTTATTTATTCTCCACCAATGGCACACAGGAAGTCAATGCTCACAGTTATAACATACGATCAATAACAATTGGGTTCCCACTTTCTAGAACTGTTTCCCACTGCTAATAAAGCCATAGTGCTTCTGTGTGAACTCGATCACTGAATGCGGCAGTAAATCAATGAACACTGAAAGCAAAGTTGAACATTTGATTTCGTTTGGAAACTTCTCCACAGATGAGAAATTCATGGTGTCCATGGTGTCCAGTCTTGGAGGGATCTTGCCATATTGTCAAAATAGCTTAATTTGTTTACATCCCATAGAGAGATGACGATCATAAAGATCCGCCCCGTTAATTACGCCGCGGGGCAAACCTGCGCACCCGGAGGAACCGGGGTTCCTTGTCATTGTTGCGGCAAGAAATATCAATAATTAGCTTAATTGCGAGCATCTAGGTGCAACGTGCGCAGAGGAAACTGGGATATGACGGACAGGGCCTGTAAAAACCATCAGCGTCAGTGCCTAAAAAGAGTTCCGGCTGCAGCTGGCGACACAAATGTGCTTTCAGGCTTCGGGCCGGCGCTGCCGTTTACCCGCTAAATGTATGGAATCAGATGAGCGCTAAAAACTACTATTACAGGTGATCCACAGATTCAAATCACAGGCCTGCCGATCTGCGCGCGAGGAAAATTGTCCTAATGATAGGTTTGTGAGCCCTGGCGTTTTCCTCTCTCTCTCCCAGCGCAGCTGCACCTGTGCGCCGTGCCACCCTTAATGATATGGAGTGATATCATTAGAGCCAGTGTTCATAAACAGATGTTGAGCTCGTGCCTAAATACTGTCAGCTGAGCGCGTGCATCCTGAAACCGTATTATTTACATCCAACGTTTAAGTTTGTTATGTTAATAACCCTGCCATTAGTGAGCAGGATGGGGTGCTGCTAATATAAATGGCACAATCCCCAGCGCCCGGAGTTAAGTACATCTTTATGGCGCGCTGAATGCCGCTGCTATGTTTAGAGCCATTGTTTCCGTGTCTTCTCCCAACACTTAGCACCTTAGGGAGCGCGGCACTGAGCACCTGCTCCACTGGGTTCAACCTCTGACACGCGGATGCGCAGCCTCTCAGGGAAATGACGCATCTTTGCTTGAGAGAGAGAGAGAGAGAGAGACAGAGTGTGAG
>NW_015505738.1:156203-186203 GCF_001515645.1 Sinocyclocheilus grahami
AGCGAGAGAGAGAGAGAGTGTGTGAGGGAGAGAGAGAGAGTGTGAGAGAGAGAGAGTGTGAGAGAGAGAGAGAGAGAGAGCGGGACCTTTAGTTAGGCCATGTGGAACCGTGTCAGGATTTCTGACATTTGCCGGCCTGGAATACATCACGGCGTCTTCGCTTCCCACAGCTGGATGACAAATAAGCAGCATTACGTGCATTTCTCTCCTAATTAAAGAACAGTTCCGGCTTCAGTGCGCAACAAGATCGTATCAATTAACATTCTAAATCATTTACAATAAGGCACTAACAGTGGATGTTTGTAGTCAAGCACTCCTCAGGGGTTAAAAATAAAAGTGCAAAGCTTGTATTTTTGTGAAACACCTACAATTATTATTTTAATAAGTTAATTTGAGCTTTAATGTTCCTAAATTATCCATTTTGAGTTGGTACGTTTTTTTCTAGCAACAAGATCATATCAATTAACATGGGAGATCATTTATAATAAGGCACTTACAGTCCTGAATTCCGCAGGGGTTAAAAGTAAAAGTAAAAAGCTCGTATTTTTGTAAAATGCTTAAATGTGACCCTGGAGCACAAAACCAATCTTAAGTGTCAATTTCTTGAAATTTAGATTTATGCATCATCTGAAAGCTGAATAAATAATCTTTCCATTGATGTATGGTTTGTTAGGATCGGACAATATTTGAAAATCTGGAATCTGAGGGTGCAAAAAAATCTAAATATTGAGAAAATCATCTTTAAAGTTTTCCAGATGAAGTTCTTAGCAATGCATATTACTAATCAAACATTAAGTTTTGATATATTTACGGTAGGAGATTTACTAAATATCTTCATGGAACATGATCTTTACTTAATATCCTAATGATTTTTGGCATAAAAGAGAAATGTATAATTGTGACCCATACAATGTATTGTTGGCTATTGCTACAAATATCCCCCAGCGACTCAACACTGCTTTTGTGCTCCAGGGTCACATATTATTTATTAAGAAATTGATGTTTATTTGAGCTTCACTGTTCCTGGACTGCTCATTTTAACTGTTCATTATTTCCTGTGGCTGGAGTTTGCATCATGTGAACAGCGAGTGTTTTAGCAGTTTTAGGAGGTAAAGCATTAAAAAAAAGAAAAGAAAAAAAGGGGATACGAGTGCAAGATGATGCCATCAATAGTTCTGATTGGTCAATAGCAGCATAGCACAGCCTCTCTAGTAACTTATTGCGTAATTGAGCACTCGTCTTTAAAATATTAAATATGATAAGAAACCTTGAGTGCTGCTTTTGCCTTTGAGGGTTTGTAAATGAAGTTGCATGTGAATGATCTGATGCAAAGAGCTGATTGAATCTGAGAGCGTAAAAAATAAATAGTTGAGAAAATGTAAAAAAATAATAATAATGTAACTTGAAGCGGTAAGACTTTTGAGTTCTCTCAACAACAGTTTCTTTAGTTCTTCTCGTTAAAGATGCTTTGTTTAGACAACGTAAATTAGCTTGTTCAAGCTATGCTGATTGTCTTATTTTGCTAATAGAAATATTATTGTCACAGAAACTGAAACAACAATTACTGTTGTTGAGATAACTTATTTAAAAAAAAAAAAAAAGGGTAAAAAGTCACCACATTATCAATTTTGTTTATTTACGATTGACAAACAGTGAATTGTTATAGAAACCTTAATGGATAACTTAGTCTAATAAGTAGACAACATTGTTTTCAGCAATAAAACATTTTACAAAACTAAGATATCCAAGAAACGAATATAAGTGGTTAAACATACTCATAACTAAACACACAAACCTGAAGAACGGTGGCAATCAACAAATGATAAAAAGATGAGCTCTTTACATCACAATACAACACATAACTAACAATAATGACGAAACAACAACAAACAAGTTTAAATGAAGTGCAGCAAACAGCAAAACAGCTAAACTAAAAAAAGCATAATTTCTGCATGCCGCAGTGCATGCTGGGAACTTACAAAGCCTCTGAAATTCTGTGTTCAGACATTTGGGGCTATTTTGTCGGTCTGACAAAGGTTTTTATGCAGTTTCAAGAAAATAGCATTTTTTTTTTTTTAGTATTTGAGACTCAGAATGTTTCGTAAACGGGTAAATATGCAGTTGCATTTTTTTTTTACAGTTCCTGTAACCTGCACTCTTAAAACTAAAGGTGCTTCACAGTGATGCCTTAGAAGAACCTTTTTGTCTAAATGGTTGCATAAAGAACCTTTAACATCTGAAGAACCTTTCTGTTTCACAAAAGCTTCTTTGTGGCGAAAGAAGGTTCTTCAGGTTATAAAAAGCTAAGAAAGAGACGGTTCTTTGACTGAATGGTTCTTCTATGGCATCGCTGTGAAGAACCTTTTAAGCACCTTTATTTCTAAGAGTGTGCAGACTTCAGCGGCTGTTCTCTCTGACAGGCTGTCTGTCGACTCTCTCTCGGTGTGGTCCACGGGAAGCGTCGATCTCGCCCTCCTAAAAGCCCTCTAATTATTTCCTTGGGCAGCAGCCGCCGAGATGGAAGGTAATTTCTAACCTTTCACGTGCACCTGGGGAACCTCCTCGCGGGAGCCAAGGTGTCTGTGTGGCATTCAGTCATCAAAACATGACCTTTAATGGCCGCTCGGAGAGCAGTTGGCACTGGTGGCACACGCTGCCTGATGCTAATGTTGATGACTAATTTATGCAGCAGCCGTCTGATCAGCAGCGGCGCTTAGGTAGCGAGAGAGCGCGAGACGGGTGGAGACAGCCATCAGTGGTTAAAGACGCTCGGGAGGGCTTGTTATTTAGGACACGGGCAGCAGAGGAGCAGGTGGGGTAATTATGTCCGACACGTTCAGATGGACCGCAGGATCGGCCCGAGCAGCGTGTCTGACCTTTAGCAGGAGTGTATCCGTGCGGATTGCAGACGAGCCCGGTGCGTGTGAGGTGTGTGCTACAGCAGACTCACTGTAACATGTGACGGTGTGCAGGGGTTACCTTCTCTTTGGCCAAGCGTTCAAATAATGCATCTCATAATCTTGTGTAAAATGCACATTATTATTCTTTAGCTTGGGTTAAACAAATCAATTTTGCTTGGTTGGAACAGCAGCTACGCTAATTATGTTTGTATTTGTTTCTCTGTTTCTGCTGGGATTGACATCCCGTGGTAACTAGGATTTACACAAGCTTCAGTCTGGATCCAGAACACCTGAGAAGAGATGATGCAACCCCTCAGAGGACCTCAGATGATGCCAACCCTGAAGCAACATACACAACTACCACATTTTGCTATAAGTTTGCTTGCATCATATAATAATTGCTGTTAATAGTGTTCATCGTCTGATTGATTACATTTCTGCCATGTGTACATTAACTGGCAGTCACCACTGATAAACTACCACTAAATATATTGTAGATATTTGCTGTAACGTTGCTTTGCAACGATTTGTATCGTGAAAAGCGCTATACAAATAAACTTGAATTGAAATTGAATTGAATTACCTGATGGAGCTCTGACACTTTATGTCTTGGCGAACTGTTGAAAAAGATGCTTGCCAGTTGGCTGGGAAATGTATTAGGCACTGTAACATTGGTTTAATAATAATAATAACACTGGAAAAAATGCTTTTCTTACTCAGATTTCTTGTCTCGTTTCCAGCCCTGATATCTAAACATTTTCTAGACAAGTACAAATTACTGTCTTGTAATTTGTAAAAATTAAAAATTAAATAAACAAGTCAAAATTAAGTTTAAAAAAAAAATTTTTTTTTAGCTTGAAACAAGCGAAATAATCTTGTTTTCTGTTTGAAGTAAGATTATTTTGCTTGTTCTAAGCAAAAACTCACTTAATTTTGACTTGGAAAAGAAGACAATCATTTTTACTTGTCTAGAAAATCATTCTTGATTTAACAATTTTTAAAAAGAAAAAGAAAGAAAGAAAGAAAGAGAGAGATTATATCTGGGGATCTGTGTTATTTATGGGAATCTCACTAATATTTCTTTACTCATATAACTAATCTCACTAATATTTGTCTCACTGATATTTGTTAATAATTTGAATACGCATTTATTTTTATTTTTATTTTTATATTTTCAGTTTAAGTTTTAGTCATGTGCTTTTGTCATTTTTATTAGTTTAAAATATCTCTATTTTGCTTTTATTTGAGTATTTTACTTTATTTTTGTCTTGTTTTATTATTTTACATTTACATTGTCATTTCGCAGACGCTTTTATCCAAAACGACTTACAAATGAGGACAACAGAAGCAATCAGAACCAATTTTATTTTATTTTCAGTCATTTTAGTACTTAAATGTTGTTTTTTCCAGTTAGTTGCCAAGACAACATTTTCATTTTTATTAGTATTTTTTTTATAAACTTTTTCTTTTCATCTAATATTTAAAGTTTATATTATTTTGACCTATTTTTAATAGTTTTAGTTAACAATAACCCTGCCAGGAATAATAACGAGGAACAATAATTCCACAACAATTCTAAAGTATAGTTTGTCTCTGTGCTAAAATCACGATGGCAGGTGTGTGGAGTTATTGTGTGTGTGAATCTGTGAGGTGAATTAGTGTGAAACTGGCATCATGTGATCGGCTCCTGATTGCTCAGATCAATGATGCAGCTTTACCATGTTTAGCTAATGCTTATTTTATTACACAAGCCAAAATGAAACACATTTATTATGAGACGGGAGCAGCTGGTGTGTGTGTGTGTGTGACGTCAGCGTGCTGTAGTATCTCCATCTGCTGAAGAATGGCAGATTTATTTATATGATCTGGATGCAGCATGTGGGCCGCAATCGCACAAAGAGCCGCATGAATGGAGAATTTACACTCAACCATCCACACAATCCCTTTTATTGTAGTTATTAGTCGTGGTGGCTGCCTAGCAACACCCTAGTAACCGTCTAGAAACATACTGATACAACTTAGAATCTTAAAAACAAAGATTCCAGAAGGGGGTTTTCACGGCGATGCCATAGAAGAGCAAACTTTAGTTCCTCAAAGAACCTTTCAGTGACCAGTTCTTTTCTTAGCGTGAAGAACAACATTGCATGGATGTTAAAGGTTCTTCATGGAACATTAATGCCAGAAAAAGAGTGTAGGGTATGAGTTCTTCTGCTAGTTTTTCTCTGTAGCAGAGGAACAGCAGGTGAACTTGTTCACACCCTGAAGACGGAGTTTCTGTTCCATCTCACGCCTGTGAGGTCATTAATTTAGAAATGGAAATATTGTGAAAACATATGGGGAAAAATATGCAGAGCGAGAGAGAGAGAGAGAGAGAAGCCCAGGGCGAAGGGTTTCAAGCTGCTCAGAATCATCCATAAGACACTGCTGTAGTTCTTAATGTTCTTAATTACTTACTGTTCCTTTGATATCATCTACAAACAATATTAACTCAGATATATATATATGAGCATTTTATTTGACCAAGAAGAGTCACAGTGTGGATGGATTTGAAGCACAATCATATGCGTTATCATTTTCAGAACTCAAAACCGAGTTATTTCATGCGACGTGAAGATCTGCGTCGAGAGACAAACACATTCACTTCCTCTTCTGAAACAAAGCCCAGCCAAATCAACTTTCTCATGCAAATAGAAACATTTAGCTAAAATCGAGTTTTTATAATCGCATTGCCGTGTGATTTATTGGCCAGACACGACGGATCCGAGAAGAAAAACAATCATCTTCCTGCATATTTGCACATAAATATTGTGCGCTGAAAATGCGACGTAGACGTGGCAGTCAGAGAAAGATGCTGATGAGCGTGTTTTCTGACAGAGTTTTCTTACATAACGTGAAATATCATTTTCGGGAGGGTGACACGAATTCAGCCGCAAAGGTCAAAGTGAAGCGAGCGTTTTCCTCCGAGCGACGTCACGAGGACCATAAACCCCAGCGCCAGCGATTCCAGCGCATGTCTGCGTGTCGCATCGTGATTTATACCGAGACCCCGCGTCCCCTTGCACGACTACATCAACATTAAACCTTAAAATTACACGTTCTATCACTGGTAGCTCACCTGAGGATTACATTACTGAAATACAGCATGCATAATTAATGCTGAGGAATAGAGCGCTGCGAGTCGCCACGCACACAATCTAATAAAGAGCTTTATGTTTCTGTGTTCTCTCTCTCTCGCTCTGTTCTGTTGTTTAGCCCTCTCATATATCTGGACAGACACGAGGCCCTCAGGGGCCGCAGGTATCATCTTAAATAACTCACATGGCCCTCATCTATATTTACAGTGTGATGGAAATGACTCAAACCTTCTATTTTTATTATTCGTTGTCTTCTCTACAAATGTCTGAGATTATTCAGCTTAAAGGAATTGTTTAGTAAATGATGACATTTTTGGGGTGAATTGCTACTGTGCTTATGCTTAACACATGATAAACAATGAAACCTAATGAGAAAAAAAAACATGAAAAAAGACATGAAAGGCCTAACATTTTCTAATTTGATGATGCTTAGTTAAAAAAAAAAAAATCTATAAAATCTTTCCATCACTTACAGTTCTTCCACAGAATAAGAATTCATATTTTTCAAGTTTTATTCATAGGATCATATGAATTTCGAGGGGTGATAATTGACCTGTCATGGCCTATATATATTAGGGCTGTCAGTCAATTAAAATGTTTAATCAAATTAGTTACATGATGTGTCGATTAATTAATCGCAAAATAAATCTGACTGTGAAAATACCCACAAAAAGGTTATTTAAAGCTATTTTTGAGTTAAGTGAGAAAGTATCAAGTAGACATCAAATTGTAGCTTTAAAAAGAAACATTTTTATTTGATTCAACATAACATTTCTTACAACATTTAGGCTACAATGGCCTAAACTGTGGAACATAAAAGAATATATTTTTGTTAATACAATGAAAGTCACTCACTCACTCACTCACTCACTCATTCCTTCATTCATTCACTCACTCACTCACTCACTCATTCGATTCATTCACTCACTCACTCACTCATTCGATTTATTCATTCATTCATTCACTCACTCACTCACTCACTCATTTGATTCATTCACTCACTCACTCATTCGATTCATTCACTCACTCACTCACTCATTCACTCATTCGATTCATTCACTCACTCACTCACTCGATTCATTCACTCACTCACTCATTCATTCGATTCATTCACTCACTCACTCACTCACTCACTCACTCACTCACTCACTCACTCACTCACTCACTCACTCACTCACTCACTCACTCACTCACTCACTCACTCACTCACTCACTCACTCACTCACTCACTCACTCACTCACTCACTCACTCACTCACTCACTCACTCACTCACTCACTCACTCACTCACTCACTCACTCACTCACTCACTCACTCACTCACTCACTCACTCACTCACTCACTCACTCACTCACTCACTCACTCACTCACTCACTCACTCACTCACTCACTCACTCACTCACTCACTCATTCGATTCACTCACTCACTCACTTACTCATTCACTCACTCACTCACTCATTCGATTCATTCACTCACTCACTCACTCACTCATTTGATTCATTCATTCATTCACTCACTCACTCACTCACTCACTCACTCACTCACTCACACATATTTTGTTTAAAATATAACACAATATTAATTTCTTATTTACTGAAATGTTATATAAGATAACACTTAAACTTGTGATATTCTGGACAAAATCAGCACTCGTGTAATACTGCTCTCGCTGCTCCTGTGATCGTATGATATAAACATGAGACAAAAACTCATACCGGGGCATTGCACCGATATCTTGAATTCTAGGGTATGACTGCATATATGGAGTTGTTGCCCTGCATCATATTAGTCAACAGTCAACTGTATGAAATGTAAGATGACATACAGGTCTGGGGGCAGGCCAGTGCTTTAACTGTATATAAATATATATATATGTAGACACTCATGCTGTCGAACTGTTGTATAAATGCAATATCACACTCATAGCTGTGCGATACGGCTGTGTATCGGCACGCTGTGATTACCTACGGCTGAATCATATATGATATACACCCATATCGCACTGCTACTCATGTGGTGTTGCTCAATTATGTCTTTAACACACTTATCAAAATAACAAAAGCAGTCAATAAAATATGTTTTAATGTCAAAAAGAAGTATTTAAAATGCATAATTTAATAAAGAAGTGGAAATCAAGAAACTCAGGGCATAAAATTATGTCCAGAATCATTCATTCATGTGAAAATGGGCTGAGAGTTAAACTAATAGTTATAATATTGCTCAAATTCAGACAGGAATCATGCATTTGTGGTGTTTTTCTGCTGATTAAGGCAAAATACAAGAATTCGTCATCTTATGAATGCTAGTTGAAAGCAAAAATGCTACAAAATGTGTTATATTTTGTAAGAAAGTGTGACACGAAAGAGCAAAACAGAGACTATTTTTGGAATCTGCACCATAAACCAGTAAAAAAAATAAAATAATTTCATTCAGCAGATATGATGCAGAGCAGTGTAATGCATGATATGAACAAGTGTTATGATAATTTTATGGTTGTTATTTGTCAGTAATGTAGCTTGACAGTCACAATTCTCTGTTTGCTCTCCTTATATGGAAAAGATGCATGTGAACGCTCTGCTAAACATCAACTTTTGTGTACTACAGAAGGTAGAGTTGAAGATAGAGAGGGTGAAATAATAAAAAAATAATAAGAAACAAGTGTTGGTTTTCATGCTTTAATCGTACTATCCCTTTAAAGCAATCACCACTGAATCCAACTGTTTGAATTCACTGCGAATGAGGGACTGAATCAGGTGTGTGTGTGTGTGTGTGTGTGTGTGTGTGTTTGAGACGGGAAGGGCAAAAATCCCTCAGGACTCCGGCAAACATTGCTGCCCTACAAATTAAACCGGTCGCCTCTATTGCTGGAGACACGCTCATGTCTTATTTATTAAGGAGAGAAAAGGAAAGGATGGTGGCGGCAGGCGGGTGAAAGAGAGAAAAACTTTAGTGCATATGGAGTGTTTGGTTGCGAGCAGCAGGCAGAGGGATCTTGGCTGCATGCATGTGTGTGTGTGTGTGTGTGTGTGTTGGTACGGAGGCCAGGTCCTTGCTGCAGGCGGCTCAGGCTGGCCAGGGTACCGCAGGAGAGCAGATGGACAGCCAAAGCTTGTAGTCACACTTACCTTCGCTGCTAAAACCCTAATCCCACAACGCAGTCTCCTCCAAGGCGGTCTCACCGCGGAGAGGGGCCACAATCTGGACGGGAGGATTCGCTGCCAACCTCTCACTACACAGACATGCAAATGGACCCGTCGCAGCAGCTGACCGCCAGCCAGAACGCCACTTCCTCAGAGTAATTAAGACACCTAGAAAAAAAGAAAAAGCTCTGCGAGGAAGATCACAACTTTGAGAAGGATGAAGAAGGGAAGGTGTGCGAGCGAAGGGCCATTTGTGACGATTCGGCCCCGTCGATAGCATAAATCGGGGTCTTAATTGGCCAAGTATCCTGACGAGCGTCGTGTTTACAGCAGAGCAGCGAATCAGAGCGGCGGCGGAAATCTGCCCGACATCAGTCAGCTGGGAGATTTGGCCCTCGCTGCGGCGAACAGACCCGCTTATTGGAGCCAGTTTGGTGGGTAAATAGAGGACAGATGTTAATGTGGTGGCTTAGATACAGTACAGGGATAAATGGACAGAGATAAACACGATTTCACCTCTGAGCGGTAAAAGAGCTCCGTCAGAGTGATTCCGCTTACCGACAAATACAGAAATGTGTTGTTTGAGCTGATGTTATGACGTTCAGCTCACCTCTAGTTAATGTTCATGAGAATCTGAACACTGTGACACTTTCACAATGCTGCAGGAGTGTAAATGATGACAGAATTATAATTTTTGGGTGAATTGTCACTAAGGTTAAAGTACTGTACTTCTCAACTTTTCGTGTGTTAAGTGAATTTACGGTATAGAGTTGTAGCATTGCGTGTCTTGATTTTTCCAGCGAGTTTTTCCGGCATTCGGTGGCTGATGGTGAACACTGACCCCCCCGTCCTCACTGAGCTCTGATGGAAACAGCCAGTGCTCATCTAAAGGTCAAACTCATACAGCAGGTTAAACAGGCTAATTGTACAATTTAGTCATGGTTGCTTCAGGTTATGATCATTGACAGAATTATACAATAATTAAAGGTCATTGGATTTGCATTGGAATCCATTATTTCAAAGAGAAGCTCAGGCATGATTTTGCATCTCATTGACTGTTCAGTCTGACTGTTTGAAGAGATCTCAGCGCTGAGAAACATGTCTCACTTCCACACAGACACAGAAACAAATGACAGGTGTCCAGACCTGCTGTCCATCTGTCCAGACTCTCTGAACACTCGACACGAGAGCAGAGAGAGAGAGAGATGGGTTAGACAGATGGATAGATAGAAAGATGGATGAACGGCCAGACAGATAGATAGATGGTTAGATAGATAGATGGACGGATAGACAGACAGACAGACATCTGATGTATTGATGGTCATCCCGGGTTGAGTTTGATTCTTTGTTAAAGTCGTGTCGTCTGAAAGCGTCTCAGCTCGTAACTGGTCACGCAGGGGGCGTTCCCAAAGCGAATCTCGACGCAGCTCGAGTTCCTGAAGGGGAACTTTATTTGGTTATCTTGTAGAAACAGGGAAAACAAAACAAGCCAACCAAACGCAACATACGCTGTCCTCCACAAGCGGTTTGCTGGTCTCGGTTGGCCTCCTGGCCTGGGCAGGTTTGAAGGGTTTTCAATGGTCCTGTGCACATCTCAAACGGTCCTGCTGGAAGACCAGCTTAAACCAGCTAAGACCAGCTTATTCTAAAAACCTTCTAAAACCTTCAACAATCATTTTCATTTAACACCATTGTGTTAGATTTCTCATTTAAACAATTGCATTGTGTTAGACTGACTTGTTTTGGCTCAACTCAATATTTTCATTTTGAAAGAACATGTTTCAATTAAATAGGCCAAAAATAACATTTGATGCTTGTTCAATTTACTGAAGTAAATGAAGTTAATCCAACACAATGCTTTACAACCAATTTACTTAATTTGAGTTGAGAGTACAATGATTGTACTTGTGTACTAGGAAGTAGATTTCCCCTTCCCATCAAGCTTGGCACAGGGCTGGATAAGGAGAGTAAATAAAATAATGAGAGTAAATAAAATGTTGTTTTATGTATTTTTTAATAAGATGATACAATTGAGAGACTTGTTATTGTTTAATGCTCTTTTATGTTTGTATTTAAAACAGTTTCTGGTATGTTAGTGTTTTTGGGGGCCACCATTGTGGTGAAGTGTAGAGCATGTGCTTGGGTTGAGGACCTGCTAACATGAGTTAAAGTTGTTTTAATAATAAAATAAACACTAATGCCTGAACTTAAGTAAATCCAGTGTGTCATTTTTTTTTTCGAGTATAGAAGGATTTCTGCCTAATAATTTATTTTCCAGTTAAATGTTTTAGTTTGAGTTCAACAAGCAAAAAAAATAAAAAATAAATACACATTTTTTTTTTGTTTGAAACAGGATACTGAGAGAGAACGCCTCGGGTTACGCATATGGTTCCCCGAGAGGAACGAGACGCCGCGCCCCTTAGGGGGCACATTGGGGAATGCCGCCAGCATGACCTGTGTCTGAAGCACATGTGAAACAATGCCAATCCTATTGGTCCACATGGCCCATGACGTCATAGGCGGGGTGCCCGGAAGTATAAAAGGGCACCTGCTGAATACGTCACCAACTTAGTTGTCTGAAGGAGACGTAAACAGGCAGGCCGAAGGCATGGCGAGGGGGCGCAGTGTTTCGCTCCCTCTCGGGGAACCATGGTTACATGCATAACCCGAGACGTTCCCCTTCTAGGGAACTCCACGCTGCGCCCCCTAGGGCATCCAACCATGCCATGCCAAGGCGCGTGCCTGTCCACCTGGTGGGAGAGCACCAAAAATGCAACAGACATATGCCAAACCTTTGCTCAGAAAGGGGCCAGACCACTGACACCAAGGGCTGCTCAAATAACCTGGCAGAAATGGGGAGACCCGATTAGATCAAGGGGAACACCCCACCCAAGTTAAGAGCGCAGCCATCCTCAGATAGCTATGCTATGTGAGCAATACTAGCCTGGATACACAAGACCACTGAAGAGGCTACACTAGAAAGCCTCTAGAAGAGCTCAAGAGATCGCCACTTAAATCTCAGGTGATGAGAGTAGCTGCTGAGCTAGAACACAGCTATCCTCAGATAGCTATGTCCTAAAGGTCTTATGAAGGCTTGTAGACCAGAATAACAATCTAGATAGCCTTCCTGCACGGATAGCTGTATTCAAGTAAGCCTGTCCTGTCATAACAATGGCTGGAATATAACCACACTCAGATGGCTATACTTAGGAGGCCCCCAATCCATGTCAGTCCCACAGTAGGCTAGCGAAGCACCGTGTTATTGACCAGGAGCTCACAAGAGGGAGACCCGGACCATCAGTAAATTATTCGCTAAAGAGCGAACACATAAACATCATTAGTTCGAGATCAAAGCTTGATGTAAGCTGTGGCCATAACACTAGAGGGCTGGACACAGCTATTCTCGAATAGCAGTTCACTCAGATAAGGCTGAAGATAGCCCAGACCACGGAAGTGGGCCATCTACAACCCTAAAGAGCAAATAAATGAATCTAAATGAAAATGAGAAATGTTGCTTTAGCAACTAAGTAAAATAAAATAAGATTTTTTTTTTACAAAAGGTTTTAGGAGGTGTTTACGCAACACCTTCAACTAAAAACAGACAACTTTTTATGCGTGTTGGCCATTCACTTACATGACAACAGCATTTTGGAGGCCTGAAAACGGGTTTCAAATTTTTTGAAAATGATACCATTATTGTCTCAGTGTAAACTACAAAAACACAAATTTGTGAAAAAGTTTTTGGTTTTTAGTACAATTATTGTCATGTAAACATGCTCTTAGTTTATAACTATAATAACCCTGAAAAGTACTGATACAATTTTGTAGTTTACAGTGTAGCTGTGTTCTATAATTGGTCGTTAGCAGCTTAGTCTCAATTAGAAACAGTTGTGAGTTCAGTGTGTTGTTTCATTAGAGGAGCAGTATTTGTAAAGTAAAGCGCTCCAGATCCATCACCGAGGTTCTGTTTGGACGGATGGAAGACAGAACGGCGGCTCGCTAGATATTTGAGCAGAGCTTTTATAAGGTATAATGATAGCCACGGCCCTGATCTCTGTCATATTTAGTAGCGCTGGCTGTCATGAAGAACTCATGGGCTGTTTGTCCATCATATTTCCAGCTGATGCACTGAGCTGTGATTCACAGACATGTGTAATACATCACGGCTCTTCACCAGCAGAAAAAAATACCCCTGAGTTTTATTTTTCATAAGGTGATCCCTTCCAATATTAATGAGCTGGGAGGCCGTACATCAAGTTCATACACCTTATATTAAAATTTATGAACGACTTCATCAAAAAGCATCAGGTCGTGCCGGTGAGACGGGGCAGATCTGGAGTGACACAGACACGCTGGGCTGGTTTAACGAAACGCTACCTGTCAGCTGAAAACCGATCATGAGAAAGACAGAGCGACAGACGCAAAATAACTGCTTGCTTTTTAGGAATAGTTGTGTCTAATAATCCAGTGATCTGACATGACTCTGAATGGACAGCTGTAAATAAACTAACTACTCAATCTGTAAAATATGCAAATTCTGTTATAAAAAAAGGCTTTTCTTCACAGCTGTCCCACAGTTGTGCCATTTTTACCCTGAACAACAATCTTGCCCCTAATAAAGTTTTTTTAATCTGAAGTTAGTGTAGATGTTTATGACATGGACTAGGGTGTCAGTGAAGTGCTTGAGATGAAGTATGAAGAAATAATCTGAAATATAAAGAAAACAAAAGTAAAAGCAAGGTAAGTATGACTTTAGGAACATGATATTTTTATTGTGTGTCATTTACATGCGTTCTCAGTGATTCCACAGGAGATGCTATAGCAGCATAAACTGTTTTCCCTTTCAGCTCAACAGAAGAGAATCTTGCTGAACAAGTTAAAATTTGTTAAACTGTCAAAATGCTTATGACAAGCTACTTGAATAAGATATCTGTTTTAATCACACTTACTGATATCTGAAGGAAGTTCTAGCACTCTCTTGATTACTGAGGTTTGTTTGTTTGTACCTATGTGTTTGTGCATGTAGGTACTTTTGCACCTGCGCTTGTACTTGTGCACTTTAACACTTGTGTAGTTGTGCATGTATGTACTTGTACATGTGCACTTATGCATGTGTACTTATGCACTTGTGCATGTGCAGAATGTCTTTGTGCATGCATGTACTTGTGCATGTGCACTTGTGCACTCGTGAATGTGCATGTGTGTACTTGTGCCTGTGCAGTATGTATTTGTGCATATATTTACTTGTGCATGTGCACTTGTGCACTCGTGAATGTGCATGTGTGTACTTGTGCCTGTGCAGTATGTATTTGTGCATATATTTACTTGTGCATGTGTGGTATGTCTTTGTGCATGTATTTACTTCTGCATGTGAATTGTGCACTCGTGCATGTGCATGTATGTACTTATGCACTTGTGCATGTGCAGTATGTATTTGTGCACTGTCATATTTAGTAGCGCTGGCTGTCATGAAGAACTCATGGGCTGTTTGTCCATCATATTTCCAGCTGATGCACTGAGCTGTGATTCACAGACATGTGTAATACATCACGGCTCTTCACCAGCAGAAAAAAATACCCCTGAGTTTTATTTTTCATAAGGTGATCCCTTCCAATATTAATGAGCTGGGAGGCCGTACATCAAGTTCATACACCTTATATTAAAATTTATGAACGACTTCATCAAAAAGCATCAGGTCGTGCCGGTGAGACGGGGCAGATCTGGAGTGACACAGACACGCTGGGCTGGTTTAACGAAACGCTACCTGTCAGCTGAAAACCGATCATGAGAAAGACAGAGCGACAGACGCAAAATAACTGCTTGCTTTTTAGGAATAGTTGTGTCTAATAATCCAGTGATCTGACATGACTCTGAATGGACAGCTGTAAATAAACTAACTACTCAATCTGTAAAATATGCAAATTCTGTTATAAAAAAAGGCTTTTCTTCACAGCTGTCCCACAGTTGTGCCATTTTTACCCTGAACAACAATCTTGCCCCTAATAAAGTTTTTTTAATCTGAAGTTAGTGTAGATGTTTATGACATGGACTAGGGTGTCAGTGAAGTGCTTGAGATGAAGTATGAAGAAATAATCTGAAATATAAAGAAAACAAAAGTAAAAGCAAGGTAAGTATGACTTTAGGAACATGATATTTTTATTGTGTGTCATTTACATGCGTTCTCAGTGATTCCACAGGAGATGCTATAGCAGCATAAACTGTTTTCCCTTTCAGCTCAACAGAAGAGAATCTTGCTGAACAAGTTAAAATTTGTTAAACTGTCAAAATGCTTATGACAAGCTACTTGAATAAGATATCTGTTTTAATCACACTTACTGATATCTGAAGGAAGTTCTAGCACTCTCTTGATTACTGAGGTTTGTTTGTTTGTACCTATGTGTTTGTGCATGTAGGTACTTTTGCACCTGCGCTTGTACTTGTGCACTTTAACACTTGTGTAGTTGTGCATGTATGTACTTGTACATGTGCACTTATGCATGTGTACTTATGCACTTGTGCATGTGCAGAATGTCTTTGTGCATGCATGTACTTGTGCATGTGCACTTGTGCACTCGTGAATGTGCATGTGTGTACTTGTGCCTGTGCAGTATGTATTTGTGCATATATTTACTTGTGCATGTGTGGTATGTCTTTGTGCATGTATTTACTTCTGCATGTGAATTGTGCACTCGTGCATGTGCATGTATGTACTTATGCACTTGTGCATGTGCAGTATGTATTTGTGCATATATTTACTTGTGCATGTGTGGTATGTCTTTGTGCATGTATTTACTTCTGCATGTGAATTGTGCACTCGTGCATGTGCATGTATGTACTTATGCACTTGTGCATGTGCAGTATGTATTTGTGCATATATTTACTTGTGCATGTGCACTTGTGCACTCGTGAATGTGCATGTGTGTACTTGTGTACTTGTGCATGTGTGGTATGTCTTTATGCATGTATTTTCTTCTGCATGTGAATTGTGCACTCGTGAATGTGCATGTATGTACTTATGCACTTGTGCATGTGCAGTATGTATTTGTGCATATATTTACTTGTGCATGTGCACTTGTGCACTCGTGAATGTGCATGTGTGTACTTGGGTACATGTGCATGCATGGCCTGATGGTCTTTTGATTTGTTCATTTTGAGATGGACAATTCTGTGACACTCATGTGAAAAGGGACAACAGCCCAAACCAGGATCACACAGGTCGCTCTTCAGGTTATTTCTGAACCCATACATGCAATCCTCATGGAGCACAGGTATTTATTTATTTATTTGATCATCTCAAACTGTTCATGTTGCATTCAAATAAATTTAGCGTGGAGATTGCGGTGCATAAATTGAAGCGTGTAAAGTCAGCGGTTGCCTGAGAGGTCAGACGGTCCTCCTCGTTCACGATACATCAGCTCTCATACGTGTCCTATAAAGCTCCAGTACAGCAGCTTATAAACAGAAATCCAGCCGGCTGATAGTGTCAGGGCAAACACATTATGAGGCCGTTTGATTACGCTGCGCCTGTGTGTTTTATGTTAAATATGAGTTTATATGATCAGCACACTTCCCTCTATATTCCAATATGCTTTATTATAGATTTTAATTGTGTCGTGCACACGCTCTGGATATGAAGTGCTATCTTTCACGTGCTGGAAAACCAACAAAGAGTCTTTTATTCTGTCTGTGGCTCATCCCATGCTATTAAAAGGTCTGAAATATCTCTGAAGATATTTTGCTCCTAATTGGAAATAATTAACTTTGCCATCTCGGTGGCTTCAAAGTTATATTGTTCCTTTATGCATCTGAGTAATTAATTTTTAATTTAACAGTTGAATGCAAATTCTCATCCACAAATATTATTCATCATTTTTTTACTGTGCCAAATACTGAAATATTTATAACCGTGCCCACAAAAGGGTCCAGACGCAGTATGAAGGAATATTTTTTATATTTAATGGCGGTTTTCAGAGTTTTCTGTCCGCAGTGAAGATGGCACAGCTTTACACGTCCGGTTTGAGACATTTTTTAAAATTCTTCTCTCTCAAACACAACTGTATTCAGTCATTAAGAATGCAAGAGTCACCTACACCCGTCTGACGCCGCATTAGCATACTGGCCTGAAAATGTCACTTTGCTACAAAATAATTCTTAGTATTTTCTTTGTTCTCATCTTTGTTCTGTGCAGTTGATTAAAACATGTTGTTGAGTAAAAAATACACCAACATAAACACACACGCGCGCACACACACACACACACACACACACACACACACACACACACACACACACACACACAGACACAGACACACACACACACACACAAAGAGCTCCTATTCTATCTCTGCTGCTTTGAATGAAACAGGTTGAGATGGTGATGTTCATTTAGTATAATTCACATTTTTTGCACAATTATGTAAAGTGTGAATATGTGCAGTTGTAAGTCGTGTCCTCAGGGTGTGTGTGCAGGTGCCTGACCCTGTTTACACAACAAACACATCTCTACACATGACAAAATGAAGAAATCCCAGCCACAAGATGTTTAGCTAAAGAAGAAACAAAAACAATAAAAATAAAAAATAAAAATAAAACCATCAGGATGCTGCATAAAGCTTAAACAGCTTCAATCTCATGTTATAATTATAATTTTATATATATATATATAATGATTAGCGATTAGAGTGAAATCGCATGAAAGCAATCAAGAGCATTTAATTTGTGGCTTTATTTCCACTCCAAATTGTCATTATTGTAATGAAAAAAAAATACTGTAATGTGAAAAAGCGATATTTTTACATCATGCAAGTGTTTGTTCTCTGCATAATTTATGTTGATTTAAATAAAATAAAAATATTAGATTAATTATGGCAGTAATCAGAATCCCCATTGAGGATAATAATAATAATACAAATATTAATAATAATAATTTTACAAAGAAATTTCTGGATGTATTACAGTAAGGAGAATTGTACAAAAAACTAAATGTTTGTGACATAATTTAATAAGGTTTTTTTTCTATTTATGTGTAAAAAAAGATCTTATACAGTGGGGCAAAAAAGTATTTAGTCAGCCACCAATTGTGCAAGTTCTCCCACTTAAAAAGATGAGAGAGGCCTGTAATTTTCATCATAGGTATAGAAGATACACTTCCGCTGCAGTCTGTGTGTGTGTGTGTGTGTGTGTGTGTTTCTCGCTTTCAGGTTCAAATGCCGGTTGTAATGTCACATATGAATGGTCGCTAATAACAGCAGATTCAGACAGATGCTGTACATCTGACCTGGAGTCAGCCCCAGAGGTCAGAGGTCAGAGGTGCGCTGGAAAGCGAGTCTCTCTCTCTGGCACGCACTTCTCCCCGGAGCTGATTTACAAACCCAGCAAGGCGAATTTTAGCACGACAGGTGTTAACAGATCCAAAAACCAGCCTCTCACGTTCTCACGCGCTCATTTCACACACACATGTGTGCGCTGCTGGAGGTGACACCTGTGCGTCACGTGCGTCATGTGCGTCCAGGTGCGCAGCAGATCGAGTTTCGCGCCGTAAACACGCTTTTCGCCGCTGTTCTGGGAGCAGCAGATGCTTTCGCATTTCTCGAATATGAAATCATCTCTGGATGTGTGGAGTGGCAGACGGGTTAGACATGCAACAGTGCAGCAGAACCCGTCAGTGTGGCAATGCATTGCATCTCATATTTATCTTATATGACATTAAACTCTTCGGTATATCGTCCTGAACTCAGTGCTACAAAAAGTGCCATGGTGTTATCATGGTTATTTGGACAAGGTGCCATGTTTTTTTTGGGGCATGTACCGTAAAATGGTATACTCTGGAGTAATTGTACAGAATTGCAAGATATAAACAGAATTATGAGAAGTCAGAAATGTGAGATATAGCTAAACTCGCAATTGAGAAAAAGTCAGAATTGTGAAATAAAAAGTCACAATCGTTTTTTATCCTTAGGTGAAAAAACAAACAAAAACAAGACACAAATGAAAACTGAAACGTGAGATAACTCTAGATTTCAAGATAACTCTCATTTCTGAGAAGAAAAGTTGGAATTGTGAGACATAAACTTTAAAGTTTATGTCTCACAATTCTGAGTTACTATCTTGCAATTCTGAGTAAAAAATTATAATAAAATAAAGAGAAAGCTTATTACATTTTTACTTTTTTTTCAGTGGTGAACTAGAAAAATAGTTTTGTAAAATAGAAAGTTGAAAATTTGTATTTTTATTTTGCTAACCTGTGTTGGAAGCAGGCTTTCGTAATCCCATGAGTTCTGAGATTGTACAATTATTCTATACGCAAAACTGTAGAATCATTTGTAATGCTATTTTTACAATCATCTTTTTTAGTCAAAGTGTTTCTGATGCTTCATTTGATGCATCACTTTTAAAGTGCTCAGTCTTGTATCTTTCCAAGCATTTTATATTTTGTTCCAAATCAGAGTTTGTAATGTTGATTCGGTTCATGGAGCTCTTTATACACATTTTTGAAAAATCCCTCTGGAGGAAATGAAGGGAAAACCGTGTCAGAGCTGTGAGTGCTGAGGATCACCGTCGTGCTCTGTGGCTCACGCTAAACGTGTAACCGATCCTGCAGTGAGTTCTGGACTGTGAAGCAGGTTTGAGTTCACAGAAACGGTTCTCACACCATTCACACTGCGTCTGAAAAGACATCAGGCTCTCTAGAGCTTCATAACAGCACAGATTCTGCAGCCAGATGTTCACTTTGAAGATTTGACCTTCCTGATTAACCACACTCAAAACCACACACACACACACACACACACACACACACACACACAAACGCACGCACGCACACACACACACACACACAAACGCACGCACGCACGCACACACACACACACAAACGCACGCACGCACGCACGCACACACGTTTACATTAGTGAAAAGTGGGGACTCTCCATAGGTGTAATGGTGTTTATACTGTACAGACCGTATATTCTATTGCCCTACACCAACCCTACCCCTAAACCTACCCCTCACAGGAGACTTTCTGCTATTTCAGATTTTCAATACACTCCATTCTGTGTGATTTATAAGCGTTTTGAAAAGTGGGGACATGGGGTAATGTCCTGAAAAGTCACCTTCTCCTTGAAATACCTGTCATACCTTTGTCATTATACAAATTTATGTCCTCATTTGTCACAAAAATGCGTAGACACACACACACACACACACACACACACACACCAAAACACCTGCTCAGAAAAAAATGCTTTACTTTCATCTGAATCACGTCGGCTGTAAAATGACTGAAAGTATCAAAAGCAGCAGATTTTTATACACAAATACGCAAAAGACTGCCAGAAAACACTGGTGGTCTCGCTGAATGTTTTCATTTCCGTTCCTTTTTTGAAGACTAGACTCTTTCCTCAACGCATCAGTCCTAAACCTTTCCCCTGCCTTGCTTTTATTGTTGTATTTTGCACTCTCTCTCTCTCTCTCTCTCTCTCTCTCTCTCTCACACACACACACACACACACAGAGAGCGCCTGTTTTTGGACCTCTGTCAACAGCAATGAAGCACTTCTCCATTTGTGTGAAATGTTTCTGGCATCCTGCAGCATTTGCATTCATTTCCCATAAAGTGTTTTTTGCAGCGCTGCAGACAATAGTCTCAGTGAGGACGCCTGATTAGGATGTTAAAGCTGCACAGGGCTAATGTGTGCATCGCAGCTCCGCACGCTTTCACCCGCAGCCAGCAGCCCCGTATCTGATGCAAGCTGATTATTCTGGAGAGAGAATTTCACTTTGATGCGTCTGATGATGAGGCTGAAGAGAAGGCAGATAAGAGAAGAGTCGTCCTCACAGATTTCACTTAAGGAACTTGAGAAAGTCCAAATACATCATCTTCAGAACTTTACATCTGCAAAACTTTAAATAAAGTTAGGAGAGGAATAGCACAGGGGTTTGGCAGGTTTGCAGCCGACGGCGGTTTAGTGTTTTGTACGAAAATGAGTGTTTGGAAAATCTTTGTTCTGGAAGAAAAAACTTTTTTTAAATTATTTTTTTCCCCAATTGGTCAGTGAAAGGTGGAGTTTCATAAAACACTGAACATCAACCTCAAGAATTCAAAATTATATGAACTTTTTTAAAATGATTATTTCATATAATTTTTTTACAGTCATAATTTGGGACATTTTAAAATATATTTACAGTTTATAGAATACAGAAAATACACAATTTGATTTGTGTGATTGTTGTTTACAAGAAACTTTTTTATTATTGATAATCTTCCTTATATATATATATATATATATATATGTATATATATAATCCTTTTAATATATTTTTTATAATAACTCTGGTAACTAGTTGATGAGCTGTATTTATATTACTGTAACAGTAATATAACAATATTCACCCTGGAAATTTAGTGTAAAAAGAAAACATTAAATTTTGTATCCAGTAAATTAACAGAAACCATCATTACAATGAGAATATATTATAATAATATAATGAGAACATTAGTTTGTTTACAGTTATATTTAATAAATAAATTACCATACATATATTAATTATATATAAATTAAAAGTAATATATGTAACAAATAATGTATATATATATATATATATATATTTAATTTTTTATAATTACTATAAATTATATATTATTATATGATATATCTTAATATATAAAAACTATTTATTTATTTATTTATTGTAGCTTGATGGACACAAACCACAAGATGAGATTTGACTCAACCAAATATATTAATCTTAAATCAAATAGTCATGTGTTGCTTATCAGCTGAATTATATATATATATATAAAAAATAAAAAATCTGGTGTCTAACAAATATGTCTAAAATCAAGTTCTCTCTGGATTTGTTTGAGTTGAGTTCCATTGATAAACAGCACTGACAGAACGCTTGCCAGTATCTGCCGTCACACACACATCACAGATTTACTGCTTGATCGTGAATGCAGTCAACACTACAGTTTGTGTAAAAACTGAGGAAATAGAAGAGCTTATTTATGTGTTTAATTCATGGAAAGAGTCTTCAGCGATCAGCTCAGAACAAACGTTACATGAGACGGACGGATGGACGGTGTACAGTACGCATGATGCTGGCTGTGTGTGTGTGTGTGTGTGTGTGTGTGTGCGCGTGAGTGTGTGTGTGTGTGTGTGTGTAACGCCTGATCGCGTCACAGATTGCAGAAAGTTATGCCAAAATCAAGAGAGAGAGAAGGTGCCACGATTCTCAGAGAAAAGCCCAGATTCACTGTCAACACTGCAATCTGTGCTTCTGTCCACACCATGAGCTCTGGGACTTCACACACAGACACACACACACACACACACTGATCGCTCACCTTCTACACACACTTACACAACCAAACAAAACCACACAACACATGCAACAGATCTCATTCATGTCCTGTGTGAGGATAGAAATCAGCAGAATGTAGAAGAACACCATCTTCATGTTATTTTAAAGGAAAGTTCACCTGAAACTATTTACTCAACATCATGTCGTCACTAATGCTTAACTGTGGAGACGTTGTGTGTGAGTGTGTGTGTGTGTGTGAGTGTGTGTGTAGAATCTCACAGAGTTTATTTTGTCCTCAAAAAGCGAAGAGCAGAGTGAAGATTCTGATCGAATGAGGCTGAAGAAATAATGACAGGATCCTATTTTTTCATCAACAGTTGCTTTAATTAAAATATTATAGTATGCTGAAAAAAAAATGGTATAGATACCATTTTCACACAGAATTACTAGTAATTGTCACAAACATGTGCAAAGAATGAGCAAGTAGTGGATTAAACGCAGAAAGACTGAAATTGTATTTTCTTGTAAAATGTACTGCAATAAACTGTTTCATTTACAACTTTGAAAAATGTCTTTACATGGTCTCTTGTTTAAAATGAACACCAATGCTTCAATAAGTAACATTTGTTATTAATAATTATCATAATTCCAAGCAATATAATTCATATGTGTAACGGTAGCAGTTTGCGGTTGCCAAGCAACGCAGCATCAGTGTGTCATCAGCATTATAACGACCTCAACCGGCTCGTCCAATCAGAATTTAGAATGAATGATTTTATCAAATAGTATTTTGGTGGTTAAAATATCATCCTTTCAGTCACAGCATATTCATGAATGTTTAAGAGTGTCTAGAATGATCTGCAAGGTGTTACAGCAACATTCAAACCTGAATAATCTTTGTATTGTTTTTTAAGAAAAGCAGCATGAGAAGCTCATACTTTGAGTCAGGTGATGTGGGATTTCTGGAGTGTCACTGTAATCTTCACAGTCTCTGTACATCAGTCATTTGTAGTGAAACACTGTGACTCTTTTCCCGACATGTCAACTTCTGATTCAACCAATCACGTGAGTTTGGGGCGGGACTAACTGTTTGACTGACCAATGACAGACGGGGGAGTGTTCGGTGCTCTTGATGGACACTTGCTTATTAAGATGATCATAATGCACATGTATGTTCAGTTTAAGCAGGTAATGTGAATACAGATCAGATCAGTGGAGTGCAGATCAACACAAACACATCACAGCAGAAGCTTTCACCTCGAAATCCTAGTTTAACCCCTCGTTATGAATAGAGATGAAACTATACTGCAGAACTGCTGCTGTTTCAAAGTGTTAATTAGTGAGTAACAGTCTTTTGGCATCAGCAGCACTCGCCCGCTCGCTGCTTTTTGTGATCTTGCTGGGGTTTCTTTACCCGTGAGGTGTCTGGATGTCCATATGTCAGGGTCAGAGTCCATCAAACCACATTCACTTCATCTGTGTCACAATCACATCTGACTATATCTGACCAGCACAGGCTTCTCACATGCTTTGATAGATGACTTTGCATTATTTTCCCAGTGTTTACTGGATAAGAATCACTTTGATTCTGATAGTTTCACAAATGAATCATTCAGACTGATGTGTGTGAACCAACTGGAATGATTCACTGACAAAACAAATCTTGTATTGTTTTTTAAGAAAAGCAGCATGAGAAGCTCATACTTTGAGTCAGGTGATGTGGGATTTCTGGAGTGTCACTGTAATCTTCACAGTCTCTGTACATCAGTCATTTGTAGTGAAACACTGTGACTCTTTTCCCGACATGTCAACTTCTGATTCAACCAATCACGTGAGTTTGGGGCGGGACTAACTGTTTGACTGACCAATGACAGACGGGGGAGTGTTCGGTGCTCTTGATGGACACTTGCTTATTAAGATGATCATAATGCACATGTATGTTCAGTTTAAGCAGGTAATGTGAATACAGATCAGATCAGTGGAGTGCAGATCAACACAAACACATCACAGCAGAAGCTTTCACCTCGAAATCCTAGTTTAACCCCTCGTTATGAATAGAGATGAAACTATACTGCAGAACTGCTGCTGTTTCAAAGTGTTAATTAGTGAGTAACAGTCTTTTGGCATCAGCAGCACTCGCCCGCTCGCTGCTTTTTGTGATCTTGCTGGGGTTTCTTTACCCGTGAGGTGTCTGGATGTCCATATGTCAGGGTCAGAGTCCATCAAACCACATTCACTTCATCTGTGTCACAATCGCATCTGACTATATCTGACCAGCACAGGCTTCTCACATGCTTTGATAGATGACTTTGCATTATTTTCCCAGTGTTTACTGGATAAGAATCACTTTGAGTTTCACAGTTTCACAAATGAATCATTCAGACTGATGTGTGTGAACCAACTGGAATGATTCACTGACAAAACAAATCACACACACACACACACACAAACACACACACACACACACAGACTCAGACACACACACAGACTCAGACACACACACACACACACACACACACACACTGTGGCCAATTGTACTCAAAAGAGAAATTTCGAAGCAGAGAATGACTAAAAAATATATTTATATTTATGATATAAAAGCTAAGTTTTTAAAAACTTTCATTTCCAGGCCTGGAAAACATTATTTTAAAATGTCTAATGTTTCAGGTTTTCCATGACTGTTGTCTATTTTTGTGCATGAATAATCCGTGTAATGGACTGGATATGGAAAGATGATTGGTGTTTGTGATCAGTTATTCTTTAATGTCATCCGCTTTAGTGCAACTGTGATTACATCAATGATTGTTCTGTGGATCTGTGGTCAGTGTACAGGGACAGTCAGAATCGTGTGTGAATGTGCGTGTGAGTTTGGTGGTGATCTGTCTTCTAACTGTAGGGTGCAGCAGTCATCTATGTTAGAAGCACACAGACGCCGTGTTACAGTACTTCAGATCCAGCAGAACGTCCAAACGCTCGACCGCACATATCCACCACCCCGCAGCCTTTCTCATATTCTGTGTCGATTCTACAGAAACACACGAGACTGATGTCTGTTCAGACTTCACCTCACAGTCATCCATGCTTCATTTACAGCACACAGAGGTATTTTTTAAAAGACAGATATGCAACATTGAAATTAGAATATACTTTTTTTTATGATTTATTAAAAATGATCATATGTTGTTTTCCCATTTGATTTCCAGAGAACATAGTAATTAAATGGAAAGCTTGAATCTGCTGTAACTTAAAATAATAAATGAATACTTTGGGGTCACGAGCCTGCATTTGCTCTCTTTTATTCTCTTTCATATGTGCTGCAGGTTCGTCGTCTCATAATAAACTCAGAGTTGCTGGAAACACAGACTCATGAAGGCTTTGATTTGCTCTCATTCTCTGCCGCTGGCCGACAGTATTTACCTGCCTGCCCTGTTTGATCCCCACAAATTCAATAATTACTTTGCTGGAATGAGAGCTGATACAAGACCAATATTTGAGCACAAATATTCCTCTAATTGTGTTTTCCGTGTCTGTGAGTTTCCGCTCAGTAAATCCATAAATACGCAAAAGCAAAATTGGGCAAATCAAAATAAACTGCGTTTGCCACAGAGTGCCCAACGAGAACAATATGAATCGGGAATGTTTGTTGGATTAACAAATAAACCAGCTCATTCTGGACCTGCTTAGTGAACACACACTGTCACAATACAACCAAAGCATGCAAAACCTCTTTGTGTCTTTCTGAAAAGCAAATATTAAAAGTCATTATCCTAGTTGAGGATTAAAAGTATTTTTATTAAAAACGCTGCTTCTGGGTTTCTCATATAATAATATAAAGGCCGGAGAGTTAAAAACACACATTCACACACAGTGCAGCTCGGTAGGGCAGACTGGGGCATGTTGTCACACTGTTTACTCCACTATATTTTCTGTGCATGATTATAAACTGTTGTATAGACATAAACAATTATGTAGAGATCTTGACTGATTTCTATGGTCAGGAATAAAGATGCAGTACATTGAACACATGCGGACTTCTATAGTGGGGCATGTTGTCACACTAGTTTCTCTATAGGATTATTTTCTGTACAGATATAAACTTTAAATGTTTTGACTACAAAAAGGTATTGGGTGGGAATAAGATGTTTGCTGAACAGCGGGGCATGTTGTCACACTATATGGTGTAAGATGCCACATTGGGAACCTACTTGTAACTGACACTGATTTGAGAAAATATGTTGCATCTAAAGTCAAAAGGCATGATCGACCACATTTCTTTATTAAAAAAATATTTTTAATAACCTTTCACTAACATAATTAGGAAAGAATTTATGAAATGGCAAAAACGGAAAAGGTCATTAAAAAGCATTACAATGAATTATATTAAAGATTTGAAAAAATTGAAAATTTGAAATAAGCAAAACTGTATGATTCGAACCTCAGAGTTACTGACACACAGGCCTTGTGACAACTTGCCCCGGTGGTCTGCTAATGGTTATGTGAACTTGTGTGTTTATGTGGAAGCCGTTTCAGTGTTTCTGTCCTCGAAGCTCACCGTGGCTGTTGACACGTACAGAAAACCCAAGCAAATGACGCAGCGATGGAGAAACTTCCTCCTGTGAGTCCCTAAAGTCAACAGACACTAATGCTGAACCTTCAGGCACTGTTTATTTGAAGTGCACTTGACGGAGAGCATGCTAACGTGCTCCAAATACAAAAACTTCACCTCGTTCTGTACCAAACACGTTTACATGTTATGAACTTATAATGCAACTAATCAGCGCCGCAGCAGCTGTTATAATGCGTTCCCAACATCAGATCTCACAGTGGAAACATGCCCAGATCTCACTCACAGCTAGACGCCGTGTTCCCTTCTGAGGGAGCGTGGCGGTCAGGTGCAGTAATCAGGATCAGGATGCTTGCGCTCGGGTCGGTGGAGGAGCGTCCGCAGCCTCTTCAGCTAAATTGGTTTTGCTATACATATAATGAACTGGAATCAATGCTGCTTTAGCATGATGTGTTCTGCCAATACAGTAATGGAGCAGGTATACGCTTACAGCCCTTATCACACACACACACACACACACACACACACACACACACACACACACACACACACACACTCCGGGGAAGCGCTCAGTTATTCCAGCTCGAGGTCTGTAACGCAACACGGGAGTCAGAGAGGAAGCTTTCATTCTGCAGGTGCACGAAAGATCATTTACAACAACGTGCAGTTGTGATTTACTGAATAAAGGATTAACCCTGTGAAGCTACTGTATTATATTTGACAAACATGATCAACTTTGCTGTTAAACTTGTTTCACACTCAATCTGCTGCTTGTCTTCTGTCGTCTGATTGATAGTTTAGAGTTTTTTATCCAGTCAAAGCTCTTTTAGTGTAATTGTAGAAACGTCCAGCTTCAGCTGCTGCTTCACGAGTCTTTCTGCTCTCAGATGTTGACTGGTTTTGATCAAGTAAAGGTCAGAATAACTGCAGTCATATCTCCAGATGAACACTTACTGGACTGAAGCAGCTCAGCTTTACTTGATTCTCCATCAATCATGTTTTAGAGTCTCAAATCTGATCCTCAGGATCTTTTGAGGAGCGTTTGTTTCCAGAAGCTTTACTTTCACTGTTCCTCAGCGGAGGAATGATCTTCACAAGCCTCCAGAACATCTCACATCTTCTGAGGAGCCTTTATTTCTTCAGCTCTCAATCACTGCGTTATATGTTTGGAGCATTTCATTCTCATCTCACTGAGACATGTTACTGGAGGTATAGAGCGATGACTGATATTTAGAGCATTTTATGTCAGTATCTGCTGCACTGTTATAAAGATCTCATTGATTTACATCACAAGAAGCAGAATTTCATTACATAAATATCAGCATCTGTTCCAGATTGCGTATTTTTTTAATCTGATTTAGTTTTTTTAAGTTTCAATATGTCAGGTTTCACAGGTTTAAAGATAAAAAAAAAAATGTTTTGCACTTTCTACACAATAAAATATTTTAGAGCTTGGCATAACTAGAAAAAAAAATCCCCATGGAGTTTATATATTTTATTATAAAATAAGTAAATGTATTAATTTACATGACTTTTCCAGGTCTAGAAAACACCACAATGAGTTTTCCTCATATATCCAGGTTTTCCAAGACCGCGGGAATCCTGGTTCTTTAAAACTTTTCTCGTGCGCAGGTTGAACTGAACAGGTGTGAAAACCCACCTGAGACGATCACATGACCGCAGCAGAGATTCAGAATCACATCATAAATCATTTACATAGCCCAAGATCAATTAGTATTCCAGTTAAAACAGCTCATTAAGTGACCAGATCGTATTTAGACTACCGTACAGATATCGGGTGAGAGTTCCAATGCAATGCTAAAAATGCTTCTCAAACACGGCAGCTGTGTAGGATTGATTTTCTGCTGTTTTTATGTTTGGCAGTAATATAGAGCGCAGATCTGATGTCCTGAGGCGCAGCGCTGCAGTGTTTGATGTGTATTAGTTTATACCGTGTGTGTAAATGATGACATGAGCGCTCACACATGATCTCTGTGTCCAGTATCGATCGCCACGCTTGGTCCACTAGCAGACCGCTGCTTTTTGCATAAATGTTATTGTTTGGACAATGCTTTCGAACACGAGATCTCTTTAATATTAACTCGGTTATTTGCCAGCAGCGAGGCCAAGAGCAAATGGAAACTTTTGCTGAAGTGTTTCTCACATACGTCATACCAATGCAATCAAAAGTCAGAGATTTCATTCTCTGAATTATTATTATTATCAGGTTGAACAGGTGTGAGAACCCACCTGAGATGATCACATGACTGCAGCAGTGGGCGGAGACCAGCAGAGATTCAATATTGCATCATAATTCATTTACATAATGAGATACACTCCCATGTACTCAAGGATCAATTTGTGCTAAAACCAATTAAAACGACTCATTTAATGACCAGATTGTATTCATACTGTAGCCCAGCTAACATGTTCCTGCAAGTTTCTCTCAAAGTTATGAACAAACGTTCTTTTAGTAACATTAATAGAACACTTGTTCAAAGTTATCTGGACTTTAATCATGTTCTCAAAATGTTAGCACAAAAACATTGTCTGTGTATCATTCATGCCATGTTTTTTTTTTTCTAAAACAGTAACATTTTTAAAATGTTGCTACTTGTTTCAGAACGTTCAGAGAACATTTGAAAGTAACATCCCGTAATGTTTGATAAAATGGAATGTTCCCTTGACATTTGAATAACCAAGAAAAAAATGCTTTAAATGTTTTATATGTTCAGAAATAATGTTTTCATAATTTTATGGGAACATTAGGGCAATGTTTTTCAAACATATGTTTGTGAGCTGGACCCAGATAACAGGGAATTTACTTTTGAACGTTTTTCAAAAGTTATATAAATGTTAGGACAACATGTTCTTAAAGTAATGGTTTATGGAATGTTCTTACAACTTCATTAATATTTGATATACCCTCTCATAATGTTGAGAGAAAATGTTCTGAGATCAAC
>NW_015505738.1:191203-196203 GCF_001515645.1 Sinocyclocheilus grahami
GCGGGCTGCAAGTCTGTTATTAAGAAAGACACATCTCTGCATAGTCTTAAAGCAAACTGACAAACAACTGAGTAAGTTTCAAAAGGTAGTCAGGATAATTCAGATATACCTCTTTTTGGTTTCATGTATCCTTCACAGAGAAAGCAATTCCAGAATGCATTGCATGGAGATAAATATATTTATATATATCAAACTTTATATATACGAGTACATATATGTGTGTGTGTGTTTTGATATTTTAAGGGTTTTGCATGCAGTCTTATAAAACGTTCACATATATATACATTTTAATAGTATTTATCATTCAATAAATTATATATTAAAATATTTTATAGTAAAATAGTAGCATATGAAACGTTTATTTAAATTTTTATAATTCTTACTATAAATAAATTAATAAATGATAATTTTTTTATCAAAGTAAATAATACTTTTATTCATCAAGGAAATTGACAACGAAGACATTTATAATGTTGCAAAATATTTCTATTTCAAATAAATGCTGTTCTTTTGAACTTTCTGTTCATCTGTAAAACCTGAAAAATAAAATGTATCAGTTTCCACAAAAATATCGTGCAGCACAGAAATCAGTTACATTTGCAATATATTCATACAGAAGACTGCTATTTTAAATTTAAATACTATTTCATAATTTTAGTGTTTTTACTGTATTTGTAATACATGTATATTTAATTGATGATTGCAAATGAGTATTCTTTGTGGTATAAATAATTGTTGTTCATGTAGTGTGTTCCAGATCAGTCCCTAATGAGGGACGCAGGAAGGCAGCTCACTCGCGTTTGGAAAAGAGACTGTGTGCACTTTTGTTTAGAAAGAGTCTGCCAAGAAAATATCCATAAATCCAAATGTGTATAAGAGCACTGTGCCCAGAAACCCCTGTTCAAATATATCGTCTGGTCACAACATCTCAGGCCTGTAACTTCATCAAAGTTGCAAAGCTAAAAAACACAGTTCAAAGCAAAATTATACAGAAAAGCAGGTCTATTTCCATAATAATAAAATGCCTCCAATTTAAAGAGGACCATGTGCTGAGTGAAAAGATTCCCGACTCTCGCCAGCTTTTGTTGGGCCGCTTTGGCTGCAGGATGTTCTGCTCTTGGATTTGAGCAGCCAATGGCGTTTGAGCTCCATAATCGCCGCAATTTTCTAAACATCTTTAACTTCCGGCCCATAGAATCACATCCAGATGGGATCCGTGTCCAAATGCACAGCTCGGCTTCACGTCAGCTTCAGTGTCCAAAACGGTTAATGATGCAAATCAAAGGCACTTTAAAGACGTGTGGTTGGGTTTTAAACACGCTCTCTCTCTATAATGAGTGAGTTTGGCGGATTTTGAATGGTGGAATTGTAGAAAACAAAAAGGAATTTGAATTGCACATGACTGCATAAAACATAAGAATCATTTAGGAACTCATGCCATGGTCAGTAGAGTTAAAGTCAACATGCAACAGCTTCCTCAACCCATTTTATCCTGACTGTAATGTGACGTATTTACAAATGAAACCAGATATTCAGTGTAAAAAAACAGTAGGGCGGGGCTTGATTTGACTCTCTGAGTTGATTGGATTGTGACTGTGACTGTGTGACAAGTGGCTGAAAACTACAGGGTTTGTTGGAGTTAATAGGGTCAATTTTGCTGTCAGTGACGAGGCGTTTCAGGCATCACATTTTCTAAATATTGAGGAGAAAAATACTGTGCATAAACCACAACCATCACTTTTAGTCAAAATAATTTTGACGGGGCTTTTACATGCAGTTTTACATTTTTTATTTATATAATGTAGAATTTAATTATTTTTTACAGTTACAAAAATATATATTTTAAATAAACACTGTTCTATTGTATTCATCTGTGAATCCTGAAAAATAAAATGCATCATGGTTTCCAAAAAAAAAAAAAAAAAGTGAATAATCAGAAATGTTTCTTGAGCAGCAAATGTATTTATTTAGTCATTTATCAGATGCTTTTATCCAAAGCGACATACAAATGAGGACAACAGAAACAATCAATTGTAGTATTAAAACAACTCAAAACAGACTTCTTATCTTCTGTCATTGTGCATCTCCAGTAAATGCATCTTGATTTAAGAATGTTAAAGCAATAAGTTGTGGTTGCTACAAAGTGGTTGCCGAGCAACACACAAACGTAAACAAAGGTGTATGTTACTTTGTAGCGTCATTTACAACAGCTTCGAACGCGGCTCAGCCAATCAGAATCAAGCACCGGAACTCTCCGCTTCATAATTAGATATTTGTGCTGGAGATACTGAGGAAGAACTGTACTTTGCAGGGTACTTTAATACCTTTTTGTATTAAAAATGTGTTGAAATGGTCTTTTTGAGGTGCTGCTGTTTTTAACCGTTAGTAATTGCTGCGGGTGAGCTTCCTGTCTCGCTCTCATTACACGAACCGTCAGTGACTCACAGCTTTATTAAACTCTGAATATCATTAATTAAAGAAGCGGCTGCTCTGATGCTGCCAGATATCCTCACTGATCCTAATTAATCCATTAATTCATATCAGACGCTGCTGTGATGAGCTAAATCTGGCATCAGCATCATTATCATCGTCTCACAGAGTCGTTATCATCTGATTATTACAACACTGAACAAACATCAGGCTGTTTTATAGGCTCGTTATCAAACTGCTTGTTCATGTCCTAAACCCGATGTGCTGTTTAACACATTAAAACATAAAAATAATGTAATTAATTTGGAATGGAGCTGTTGAATTATTGAACTAAACGGTCAGTAATAAAATAAAATTAAGTAACAAATTAAAAGGAAAGAAAAACAGTGTTTGATGCGGTTCATGTATGCAGCTGCAGTATCGTTATTCCAGTAAATATTTGAATATAATACAATATATTTACAAAACACAAAAAACATTTTTCATTTTCAAAACTTGAAGCACTAAAATAAAACAACTAAATAAATAAAACCCATATGGACTATTTTTAAAATATATAAAATTATATTAAAAATACATTAAAATATGTATACATAAAAAAAAAATATATATATAATAATTTATTTAAATTATTTTCATTTAGCATTTTTATGATTTATTTAATTATTAGCTTTTTATTAACTCACAAACCACAGTTTGGGAAACACTTATTTAGATGCAGTGCATTATTGTATTATTGTATATGTATTTAAAAAAGTGCAAATGCATACTAAAGGTGTGCCTCTGATCAGTGATGTGTGTGATAAAGAGTGTGTGAGTGTGTGTGTGTGTGTATGTGTTTGTGTATGTGTATGTGTTTGTGTATGTGTTTGTGTGAGTGAGTGTGTGTGTTTGTGTGAGTGTGTGTGTGTGTGAGTGTGTGTGTGAGTGTGTGTGTGTGTGTGTGTTCACAAAACTCCGCATCCATCAGTGCACAGAAGCTGCCTGAGTCACATTAACCGCTACAATAAGAGCAGTGAGAATAATCAGAGCACTCCGCGGTCAGATTACACTGAAATATTAATGCTACAGTCACCGAACAGAGGAATATGAATAAAATACTAGTGTCACATGATATCACGGTGAAATTTTAATAATACTACAGTGAGATGTTAATAACACATTTGAATAGGACCTTAAATAATTAATTTATCAGGTGCTGAAGCAGATTGAGCAACAATAGATCCTCTGCAGAAATATTATGATTTGTTGAAGTGGTTTTCGGGGGTCAGTTATGAACGTGTCGTCGCTTCAGGCCTTTGCAGGGTCCCAGTTACTGTTCAAAAGTGGATTTTATTAACTTTATAATCATTTTCTGAGCTGGTGAAGCACTGCTGTTTCATTGAACACACTTACAGTGACACATTTAGATCCACATACCTAAACCAGGACTCGATTAAAACATGCATGCGTTACAAGCTGATTAGATGATCAAAAAAAATAAAAGTGCACATTTCTAGCTTGAATTTGGTCTGAAGGTAGGAAAGTCATGATTAAATGTATTTTATCTTTAATTAATCGTTCTAAATTGACATGTTAAACTATTAGCCCTGATCTAAACATGTCAGAGTGGCTTTCTAATATCATCTGTGCTTGAGCACAAATATACAAAGATGCACAATGGTTGTCAAATCTGACAGACATTTTTGCATGTGACAAATTCAAATGTGAACGAGATTTGAGAGCAGCGGACTAGAGCAACATTTACCATGAATAATATCTTAAAATGTGTGACTTCAGAAAAACAAAAGTGCAAGAATATAGAATAGAACACAGAATGCAGTGCAAGAGTCATACAGAGCAAATGACATTGTATGAAAAAGAAAAATAAATCTTATCTTTCATACAAGTCAGTGATATTGTTTTATTATTTATAGTATTTATTGACCTTTTGAATTTCAGTCTAAGTTTTGATAATTTCTTTTGTATTTTTTAATGTTGCTTTTTAACTTTTTTTTTTTTTAAAACCTTTTACTTTTCAGTCTTAGTTTTGAATAAATTTACTTAAACTTATTAATTTTTTTAAAAAGCTAAATCTTCTAATATAATATTTATATTGTATAGCAATATTTTATATTTTGGTGTTATTTTAGTATTGAGATACCACTATATTTGTTTTAATATTTTTGAATTATTTTATATTTTCTGTTTTCATTTTAATTTTAGTTACAATTAGTTTTGTTATGTTTAGTAATTTTGTTGTGTTTTTGTCATTATTATTATTATTTTAAATATTTCTATACCTTTTTTATTAATGTTTAATTAAGTTTTAGTTTTAGTTATTTTACTACATCAAGTTAAACTGAATGAAAATGACAGATGTTGCCTTGGCAACTAGCTGAACTAGCTTTTTTTTTAAATGATTTTAGTTAATGATAACACTGATGCAGGTTTGAAATGACATGAGGGTGAGTAAATAATGACAATATTTGAATTTTGAGCTGAACTGTTCCTTTAAGCCTGTAATAAAAAGCATTTGACAATGAACAAAGGAGCATATATTTACCATCATTTAGTGATGGAGAGGAGTA
>NW_015505738.1:199617-201044 GCF_001515645.1 Sinocyclocheilus grahami
GTGTGTGTGTGAGAGAGAGTGTGTGTGTGTGAGAGAGAGTGTGTTTGTGTGTGTGTGTGTGTGTGTGTGTGGCGTCCTCTGACACATCTCAGCGCAGGCCGGTTAATTCCTCCCCCGGGCTGCTGTCGTGAATGACTGACACGGAGGTCGGTCGGCGTGACTTCTCCTCTCCGCAGGCCGAGCTAGCGCTGGCCCGTTCTGATCCGACAGGCTCTGTTCGGTCGTGTCTCTCTCTCTCTCGGGTCATCAGTGACGGTTTAATGAGTCACACTCACCAGGTGTTCGTGTGTTCGTGACACCTACCTGTCGCAGCCTCCTCACCCTGCTCAACCTGTCAAGACAGACAGATTTAATTAACATAATGATCAAAGCGCAGAAAGAAAGTTTGGCCCCGCGGTAAGAACCCCACTGCGGCACACGCTCTGCTAATTATTTAGCATTAAGGTTAGACGGTCTCACGCGTCGACGAGGACTTCAAAAAGATTTGATTGGGTTTAGCTGGTTACAACAGCTCGACGCCCGGAGCTCCGCGGTGTGACATGAAAACATCACGCTGGATAAAGACGCGCCGCGCTTGAGTGATGCCACAGGTGATGCGCCAGTAATTTAAGGCAACGTTTACCTCAGCATCCGAGCAGCGGATATAAACAGTGACACCTGAGGAACGCGTGCGCTTTATAAGGGTCTCTTATGAGGGGATACAATATCGCAGAGATGTTTGATATTCTTCATTTTTCAAGTTGTTGCTGAGCTGATTGTGATAATAAATCCTGCTGTTCTTCTCTTCGC
This sequence comes from Sinocyclocheilus grahami, assembly GCF_001515645.1. Lineage (NCBI taxonomy): Eukaryota > Metazoa > Chordata > Actinopteri > Cypriniformes > Cyprinidae > Sinocyclocheilus > Sinocyclocheilus grahami. Next base: position 200,407 of record NW_015505738.1, read on the forward strand.
TACATCTTCCTGGTTCTAATTACTGGCTGCTGATGTTTGGCAGGTCAAATCCAGCAGGAACTCTTGCGGTCTCTTAGTGTGACCTCAGATATTTCTGAACGGGAAATTGTTTGGATTTTCTGCACACTCTGCCAGAGGCAAATAAAAAGTGAGCTTCTCTTCTCTCTCTTTCCATTTCTGTAGGGGCCACCAGAATCACAATGCAAAGAGTATGTTTACAGCGGGAGGAGCCTAGTATGCACAATAAGTGGAATGTAGCTTTTGTGGGAGGAGTCTGCACACAGTGGGAGGAGTCTGTCTGGGAGGAGCCTATGCACTGAGCAATCTATCTGCAGTGGGAGGAGTCTGCACACAGTGGGAGGAGTCTGTCTGGGAGGAGCCTGTGCACAGAGGAATCTATCTGCAGTGGGAGGAGTCTACACCATGGGTGAAGTCTGTATGGGAGGAGCCTATGCAGAGGGAAATCTATCTGCAGTGGGAGGAGTCTACACAAAGTAGGAGGAGTCTGTCTGGGAGGAGCCTATGCACTAAGCATTCTATCTGCAGTGGGAGGAGTCTACACAAAGTAGGAGGAGTCTGTCTGGGAGGAGCCTATGCACTAAGCATTCTATCTGCAGTGGGAGGAGTCTACACAAAGT
>NW_015505738.1:201268-226416 GCF_001515645.1 Sinocyclocheilus grahami
GAGAGAGAGAGAGAGAGTGTGAGTGTGTGTGTGTGTGTGTGTGTGTGTGTGTGTGTGAGAGAGAGTGAGTGTGTGTGAGAGAGTGTGTGTGTGTGTGTGTGTGTGTGTGTGTGTGTGTGAGAGAGAGTGTGAGTGTGGGAGAGAGAGTGTGTTTGTGTGTGTGTGTGTGTGTGTGTGGCGTCCTCTGACACATCTCAGCGCAGGCCGGTTAATTCCTCCCCCGGGCTGCTGTCGTGAATGACTGACACGGAGGTCGGTCGGCGTGACTTCTCCTCTCCGCAGGCCGAGCTAGCGCTGGCCCGTTCTGATCCGACAGGCTCTGTTCGGTCGTGTCTCTCTCTCTCTCGGGTCATCAGTGACGGTTTAATGAGTCACACTCACCAGGTGTTCGTGTGTTCGTGACACCTACCTGTCGCAGCCTCCTCACCCTGCTCAACCTGTCAAGACAGACAGATTTAATTAACATAATGATCAAAGCGCAGAAAGAAAGTTTGGCCCCGCGGTAAGAACCCCACTGCGGCACACGCTCTGCTAATTATTTAGCATTAAGGTTAGACGGTCTCACGCGTCGACGAGGACTTCAAAAAGATTTGATTGGGTTTAGCTGGTTACAACAGCTCGACGCCCGGAGCTCCGCGGTGTGACATGAAAACATCACGCTGGATAAAGACGCGCCGCGCTTGAGTGATGCCACAGGTGATGCGCCAGTAATTTAAGGCAACGTTTACCTCAGCATCCGAGCAGCGGATATAAACAGTGACACCTGAGGAACGCGTGCGCTTTATAAGGGTCTCTTATGAGGGGATACAATATCGCAGAGATGTTTGATATTCTTCATTTTTCAAGTTGTTGCTGAGCTGATTGTGATAATAAATCCTGCTGTTCTTCTCTTCGCTACATCTTCCTGGTTCTAATTACTGGCTGCTGATGTTTGGCAGGTCAAATCCAGCAGGAACTCTTGCGGTCTCTTAGTGTGACCTCAGATATTTCTGAACGGGAAATTGTTTGGATTTTCTGCACACTCTGCCAGAGGCAAATAAAAAGTGAGCTTCTCTTCTCTGTCTTTCCATTTCTGTAGGGGCCACCAGAATCACAATGCAAAGAGTATGTTCACAGCGGGAGGAGCCTAGTATGCACAATAAGTGGAATGTAGCTTTTGTGGGAGGAGTCTGCACACAGTGGGAGGAGTCTGTCTGGGAGGAGCCTATGCACTGAGCAATCTATCTGCAGTGGGAGGAGTCTGCACACAGTGGGAGGAGTCTGTCTGGGAGGAGCCTGTGCACAGAGGAATCTATCTGCAGTGGGAGGAGTCTACACCATGGGTGAAGTCTGTATGGGAGGAGCCTATGCAGAGGGAAATCTATCTGCAGTGGGAGGAGTCTACACAAAGTAGGAGGAGTCTGTCTGGGAGGAGCCTATGCACTAAGCATTCTATCTGCAGTGGGAGGAGTCTACACAAAGTAGGAGGAGTCTGTCTGGGAGGAGCCTATGCACTAAGCATTCTATCTGCAGTGGGAGGAGTCTACACAAAGTGGGAGGAGTCGGTCTGGCATGAACCTATATGCAGTGGGAAGAGCCAGTGTCCAGTAGGAGGGGTCTAAACACAGTGGGGGGAGAGAGAATGTGAAAGAAAAAAAATCTTTATGCTAAATTTATATATATATAAAATTAAGAAATTCTGATTAGGGTTTTATGATAAACATAAATTCTGATAAATATAAAGTTCAAATATATATAGCCCTATTATTTTTCGGTTGTAACATTAAAACATTTGTAGTATGCAAGAGTTTCATGTACATAATTAGATTTAATAACATGAAATAGGCTTCTTTTTAGCTAAATTAAAGCTGATCGTCACTTTAAATATATACTTTAAGAATTCTCAGGTAAATATAATCTGCAGTGGGAGGAGTCTACACAAAGTGGGAGGAGTCGGTCTGGCATGAACCTATATGCAGTGGGAAGAGCCAGTGTCCAGTAGGAGGGGTCTAAACACAGTGGGGGGAGAGAGAATGTGAAAGAAAAAAAATCTTTATGCTAAATTTATATATATATAAAATTAAGAAATTCTGATTAGGGTTTTATGATAAACATAAATTCTGATAAATATAAAGTTCAAATATATATAGCCCTATTATTTTTCGGTTGTAACATTAAAACATTTGTAGTATGCAAGAGTTTCATGTACATAATTAGATTTAATAACATGAAATAGGCTTCTTTTTAGATAAATTAAAGCTGATCGTCACTTTAAATATATACTTTAAGAATTCTCAGGTAAATATTCTGTGCACACATGTGATTGTGTCTCTCTGCATGGTTTTGTGTGTGTGTTATTATGTATATTCAGTGAGGAGTTTCGCGCCTCTTCATAGGTCAGTCACTGATGATTTACTCTCCACAGATTCGCATCAGAAATGTTCATTTTCAGTTAACGCTCTGTCTTTCGACGCCATATTTTTAGATTTATAAAAGCATGTCTGGGCTGATTTGGGACTTAATAAAGCACTGCATTATGAGCAAGTATTTTTTTGGAACTCTGCATCGCTAAATATAATGGCAGTTTTATATCAGCAGGACTTTATGAATAGGTTATTTAGTGCTCATGACAGAGACACAGACCGTGTTCTGTGCTCAAGGCACGAATCAGACAGAACTTCAGTCAATAAAGACACTGAGTTCAACCTCAGTCGTGTGTGTGTGTGTGTGTGTGTGGATGAGGATTCATTGCTTTTGTCTTAAACATGGAAGCTTTCAGACAAAAAAGATCTTTCTCCTGCACCCGGATACCTCGAGGCCCTGCCAGAACCACACAAGAGACATGAACTTCCAGAACTCCAGGGGCATTTACTACATTGTGTGTGTGTGTGTGTGTGTGTGTGTGTGTGTGTGTATTTCTTGAAATGGTTTTCTCATTTATAGAGAAGTTTCTTCTAAACTAAATTAGAGTTCATTGACTTCAACCCACGACAGACCACATTTACACACCAACGACCAGAAACTTGGTCCACATACAGTCATGGTGAAGTCGTGAGGAAGAAATAGAAAATACTATTATTTATGAACAGCAGAACAACTCATTTCTGTGAAGTATATGAGCATACACTATCATTCAAAAGTTTGAGGTTGGTGAGATTTTTAAAAATGTTTCTCTTCTTCTCACCAAGGCTGCGTTTATTTGATTAAAAACAGTGAAAACTGTGAAATCGTGAAAAATTATTAGAATTTAAAACAGCTGTTTTCTATGTGAATATCTGTTAAACTGTAATGTATTCCTGTGATGCGCAGCTGTATTTTCAGCATCATTCCTCCAGTCTTCAGTGCCACATGATCTTCAGAAATCAGTATAATATGCTGATTTGCTGCTCGAGAAACATTTCTGATTATTATCAATGTTGAAAACAGTTGTGCTGCACAATATTTTTGGTGGAAACTGAAATACATTTTATTTTTCAGGATTCACAGATGAACAGAAAGCTCAAAAACAGCATTTATTTGAAATCAAAATATTTTGTATCATTGTAAATGTCTTTATTCTCACTTTTGAAAAATGTAATGCGTCCATGATGAGTAAACGTATTCATTTCTTTAAAGAAAAGTCTTACTGACCCCAAACTTTTGTACTGGATTTTTACCACAGGGTTTCATGCACTGAACTTGTGATGCAATCACTGAAACATCCTCCAGTGGTTTAAAACCTCATACTGTAAACTCTGTTAAACATACACTCAAAGAGTTCCAACCAGTCACACACACTAAAGAAAAAAACACATTTGTACTTTTTTCCAAAAGAGAGAGAAAAAAGATTCTCGTGCCTCTGTCCATTTTCCCAAATCATCTCATTTGTCCCGTTGAGCGCTCATGGCCCGGGAATCTCTTCATCTGAACAAGGCAAGCTCTTGTTGGCCGCGTCATCTCCCCAGCTACCAGATACAAACCACATATTAATCATAATTTGAACGCACAAAAAATGCATTTATGGGTCACGGCAGTGAAACGCATTAGCGTGCAATAAGCAGCTCCTTTGTGTGCGATCAGCTCTTCCCAGGAACGCCGGGGTCTTGTGAGCGAGGAGGTCACGGAGAGATGACATCATCGCCGTGGCACGTAACTCACTCTTGACGTGACACCTTGTGTTCTTACACACCCCTCCTCTCGCTCCGGTCTTTCAAAGAATACCTTTTTTCTCTGGCAGCAGCTGCCATGTGAATCGGGCGGAATGCCTCTTCATATAATGATGAATGGTGCTTGACCCCGAGCGCTTTCTGCAGCGAGCACCAGATTAACATTCAGCCGCAGCGGGCCGCACGGTGGTATTTACACACCGATCCGCAGTCAGTGCTAACATATCGCCGCTAAATGAAGATTAAATACTGGCCGAACCTGCCGTTCGGAGCAGGCGGCTCTTTGAGATGTTTATTGTAATGGGGTCGCACCTTTATTCAGGGCCACTGGGTTCGCTCCGACACGCATCCCATTGTTGGAAACTCCTGCTTTGTTATGTGATTAATTACACCGAGCAACATTTATGGCTGGATTAACAATTAGCTGGACCTGTCAAGTCGTCAGTCTGAGATGGCAAACTAATTGAAGAGCCGCTTGGCTATTGTGTCCCAGAGCGCGAGAGAAGCGGAGGCCGGGAAAAGATGACGGATCCTTTTCCTTTCATCTGGTGCTCAGGACTAACGGCGCGACCAGTCAGGGCCTGTTATCGCAACATAAACCGCTGGGAGTTTTCTATAAATATTCATGTCTGCTCGACATAAGTTTGGAAAGTTACCTTCATGGTATATTCCACCTCGCCGCCGCCGCCGCCTGCATGTTTCAAGCAAGCATATTTCCGTGACTCACATCCGGACGGGAGATTCTCGGCATACTATGTGCACAGCAACTTTAAAAAGTGCTTTAAGAGTTTATTTCCTAGAAGTCCACAGGGCCAAAGGTGTCCATGTGCAGGAGCTGGTGTTGGGGAGTAACTAGTTACATGTAATATATTTTATTTATATTTAACCTCAGAATGATCTCTGGTTGTGCTTTAAAATTAAATTATTATAATCTTAATTCAGATGATGAAGGAATCTGAAAGTCTGACATTAATCAGTGTTGAGTTCTGCTGTAGGATTAACCTGCCTGCTTTACAGGTTTCAAAATGATTAATAGTTGAAAACATTGGTTAGAAATTTAGAAAAGTAATCAAAAAGTAATCAACTGTAATCAGTTACACTACCGTTTTTTTTCAACTGCTTACTAATTGAAACAATTACACTACTTATTACATTTTAAATAGGGTAACTTGTAATCTGTAACCTATTACATTTCCAAAGTAGCCCCAACACTGGCAGGGAGCCTACATAAAATGAACAAAACTCACAAAACGTATAGAACATTTAGTTCTGGTCCTAAAATCTGATTGGTCAAGCTGGAGTGATATTTGTGTCCCTCTGCTTCAGTCTGTGTTTGTTCCAGACAGATACTCTGTCAGTCTGTGCATTAGTGGTTGGGATTTTACAGTGAAACACATGCTTACACCTGTAGGTGGTGACAAATGAATGTATTTATGAGTGACTAATTGAGTCATTCATCTGATTTATTAAAAAAATGGTCATTCATTTAGGAAAAATTACTCTCTATATTGGTGATTTACTGACTCGTTGATTTAGCTGGTTGGTTCAGAAAAGCTGATTCAATCGGGAATGACACAACTGAGTGTCTTGAGTCAGTCATTGAATCATTTCAACCGACTCTGATTCATTCAGCACCGAAAACAATTGATTAGCTGAACCATTCATTCAATCGATTAACGGTGATTCATTTGAGAACGAAATAATCGACTCTTTACGAGGGAGTCATTGAATAATTCATTCACTGGATTTATTCAAAAACACGAATTAATCAGTCCCTCCAGGATTCTGAGATCGCTGAATTTATCGCGAAATCAAGCAAACTCCGCAATTTTCAAATTTTCAAATTTTCAAATTTTCGTAATTGCCGCAGATTTTCTGCAGATTTTGGGCTTAGATGCGTCCCGTGACATCTTCACAATGCGCATTCAGTCAAAGAAAGATTCAAAAAATGGAATGAACAGCCTTGCGTTCTCATCATGACCGATTTGGAAGAGCTACACTGGACAAACAAAACAAAAGCAGAACGAATTCGTGCATCGGCGCAAATTCTCTTAAAGCTACAGTTATCAGAACAAACGCCACTCGTGTAGAAACCATGAAAAACAATTGTTCAACATAAATCACCACCATTCACCATGGCTTTAACATAGTAAAACTACAGGAACAACTTGTGGCAGAAATGGTCTAAAGTTTTCGAATGTTTTTAAATGCTTCACACAACTTTTCCCAGCACTGCAAAGCTTTAAGTATTACCACATTTGAAAGTAATTTTTAATGTGATTACATTATTTGTTCATCCTTCATAGGTTGCCCCCATTTATAAAACTAAAAGTTTCATGATGTAGGAAAGCAAACACTTATTTAAAAATAAAAAATACATTAAATTACCACTAGTAGATGGCTTCAGAGGAGTACGTAGTTATAGTCTTATTAGCCATTTCCACTCCCTAATATATATATATATATATATATATATATATATGCATTTATTAAATTATATTTAGACATTATGAATGACTGTAATAAAAGTTTATTTTATCTGCATCTCAACTACGCAGACAGCACAAGTACATCTGTAAGATGTCTGCTAAAGATCTGGGAAACATCTGCTGTGTAATCTGATAAACGTCTCAGAAGCAGTTTTACATGCATTCTAATAAATGTCTATTTGAGCTCTGACAGGAAACGTCTTAGAGACGAATTGCAGATGAGCAACCACTCTAAAAAATACATCTTGCATATGTAAATTCAGACATCAAATAGACATCTACCAGATGCACATGTGAGATTAGGGTGAGTGCTTTACTGTCAGGTGCTGGTGCCACCTTCTGTAGAACTTAATGGCACTGGTGTTGTATAAATGTAAGGAATTATTATTTATTATTATTGGTGGTGCTGGTGTCCTCAAATGTTAGCCTGGAGCCCTACAATGGCTCTCAAAGTCAGAAAAGTCATAACAATGTTAAAAGAATGTTGTCTGTGTTATATTTTCACTGCAAAACAATAAGAAATGTGCAAATATCACCGCAAATTTTGAGAAAAGCCGCAGCAAAATCAGTCATTTTAGGCTGCAAAAATCAGAAAAGTCCTACGAAATCCTAGAGGGACTGATTAATTCAGCATTGAAACAACTGACCGTCTTTATGAGCGAGTCACTGAACCATCCAAACGATTTTGCTCAAAAACGCTGATTCATTTAGGAACAAATTACCCTCAGTGAGTGAATCACTGAGTCATTCATTCAACCGATTCGTTCAAATACACTGAATTATTCATACACATCTATGTCATGTGTAGCAGCGGTTCTGCTGCGGTTTTGTTTGCAACTATCTTCATTGGCAGAGCAAAAACAGACAAAGTTCATGGATATAAATGTAAGTTACTTAATATTAAATTCTTGTTTATCAAACTATTATATAAAAGCAACATCATACAATCGCGCTGCCTCCTTGTTGCTCCAATAACCTGTTGTTAGTTCCAATGTGACATTTCTGAAAAAGTTACTGATTGTTTGGACTCACGATGGTAGAGGTGTGTGAATCAACTTACTTAAGGCATGGATTCACAAGTCAAGACTGTCTTTGTGTGTTTTCCATGCTTGCTTATTTAACAGTACATACCATCGCAGATTTACTATGGTATTGTTTTATTATCAGCCAGCCCGATTAAATTATACCATGCCTGATTAAATGTACCGTCAGTTCAGATTTCAATATGAAATACTGTATTTGTAATTCATCTGAATTTAGCTATTGTGTAATGCTATAGTAAATATACCACTATTAGAGTTACATATATATTTGATTATAATGTATTCTGAATGTATTATGTGTGGTGTGTATACATACATACAAAGTCTTGTTTTGATTGCTGTTTAGGTTTGCCTGTGTAAACATTTCAATGTAATGTTTAATGACAGAAATACTTCCAACTCAAGTTTACCTGATTTAGTTCTGGTTTGGAAACATGAAATGCTGTCTTGGGATAGGCCATGACTATGTTGTAATGCAATACTAACACACAACTTAGTGAACGTTGTGCAGTATGCACAATGCATAAATGAAAGGTCAGGTTGAGTAGCATGCATTATGGGATACATTGTCTCTGACAGTGTGCGCTTTTGTATTTTAACAAATGTAGTAAGTCATCTTGGTATACCATGTATAAAATAAAAATGCATACTGTTCCTAGTAAACACAATGCAGCAATAGTAGGGGTTTATGGGAGTGTTATTCTGAACACACAATAGTAATCATTATGGTTCTAATTTACGATTTCTCTTAGAAAGCACTACAACATCTTCACAATTTCAAAAAGCATTTAGATGAGCTTGTGCAAATGATTTTTCTTGGACGTTTTCTTGATTTTACAGTAAGCTCCCACATTGGGCTTTTCTTTCGCTCTTTCTCGAGCGTGACCCTGTCAGACTGCAGTGCACTGTGGGTAACCTGTGTGGCGGTCGGGCCGGGTCAAGAGGCGTTTCCTAAGAGCGATGTCCTGCTTGCTCATGGGAAGACTAGCAGCTGCAGGGACGGCGTGAGCTCGGGTTTTCTCTGTCAGGAACCGGTGGGTCTGTCCGTCTGATGAGGGGGAAAGGCGATTGTTCAAGAGGACGGAAAAGGCCCGGGAGGTGGCGGGACATCTCAAAATATTTGACAGACTTCAGGATTATGAAACGGCTCTCCCGCGTGGCGTTTGTGCCGGCGGCCCCCGGCTGCTCGGGGTATTGTTTGAGGCCTGAGAGCTCAAAGCCGCCCCATTCGGGGGAAGCCAGTGTGTGTTAATACCATGTAATGAAATTAAGCATTTGGATGGCGCTGGATTCAGTCCGCCTGGCTGGAAATGTTTCAGTTTGCGGGGACCGAGGGAAATAGAGAAGTACCGCTGCCATATTTAGCTTATTAATCATAACTGTTGAATATCTTTCAGCAGACAATCGTCGGACGGCTTTTGGTCGCTGACCAAAACTGTGAAACAAAGCGAAAGACCGAAGTGACCTTCACACACATTTGATTTAGTCTCTCACGGGACTCGCTGTTTATTCAAACTGTTTTAAAGGAGTAATTCATCCGAAGATGAAAATACTGTCATCGTTTTTTCTCACTCATGTTGCTCCAAACCTGTATGACTTATGATTTTTAGAAGAATGCTCATGCTGCTCTTATATATATATATATATATATATATATTAGTGCTTTCAAGCGATTAACTGCATCCAAAATAAAACTATTTCTTTACAAAATATATACAGTATGTGTGTACTTTGTATATTTATTATGTATATGATCGCAGACGATATAATAGTAGGATTATGAAATCGACAAAATCGTTGGCGATAATCACAGCTGTTTGCGTATCTTCTCAGTGAACTACGGCTCTGTGAAGTAAATGCTGCTCCATCTGAGAACACGTGAAAATATCACATTTAGTAACATGTTTTTACTCCAAACTCACTTCATAAGGTCAGTCGAGTGTTTAAAATCAATTCTTTCTGTGAGATGACGTGGCTTCTTAAACAGAATAATTAAGGAACACACTATTTCATTGTATTCTAAGCAGTGATAATGGCTATGTCGATTCGTATTTCATTATAGATATACTTTATTATGATGAAAATTATAATAAGAAGAACTCAGATAAACCATATATTGCCGTAGTCGTGTGTTTATTAGTCACGTTGTATCAATGAAAGCAGTTAAATCTTGTTTATACAGCTGCGGCGATTTCCTGGATTTCTTCTTCGGGGCATATTTGGATTTTCAGCGCGAGAGCGCCCTCTGGCCTTCGGATGGAGATTTACTACTGATCACAGAACTGTGCTTCACTGAAAGATATGCATGACAATCGCAGCTTCTACCTAATCGAGATTCAATGCATTTGGGATTTAATTTCAATTAATTGTGCAGCCCTACTGTCTATTCATATTCACTTTATTAGCAACAGACGAAATAGATTTAATTTGTTTGTGCAGGGGCATTTTTGCCTTACACACGCTCCGCCTATGTTCTCGTCCATGATTTTTCTTGGATATTTTCTCGATTTTACAGTAAGCTCTCAAATTGCTCTGGCACCGGGCTTTTCTTTCGTTCTTTCTTGAGCGTGACCCTGTCAGACTGCAGTGCACTGTGGGTAACCTGTGTGGCGGTCGGGCCGGGTCAAGAGGCGTTTCCTAAGAGCGATGTCCTGCTTGCTCATGGGAAGACTAGCAGCTGCAGGGACGGCGTGAGCTCGGGTTTTCTCTGTCAGGAACCGGTGGGTCTGTCCGTCTGATGAGGGGGAAAGGCGATTGTTCAGGAGGACGGAAAAGGCCCGGGAGGTGGCGGGACATCTCAAAATATTTGACAGACTTCAGGATTATGAAACGGCTCTCCCGCGTGGCGTTTGTGCCGGCGGCCCCCGGCTGCTCGGGGTATTGTTTGAGGCCTGAGAGCTCAAAGCCGCCCCATTCGGGGGAAGCCAGTGTGTGTTAATACCATGTAATGAAATTAAGCATTTGGATGGCGCTGGATTCAGTCCGCCTGGCTGGAAATGTTTCAGTTTGCGGGGACCGAGGGAAATAGAGAAGTACCGCTGCCATATTTAGCTTATTAATCATAACTGTTGAATATCTTTCAGCAGACAATCGTCGGACGGCTTTTGGTCGCTGACCAAAACTGTGAAACAAAGCGAAAGACCGAAGTGACCTTCACACACATTTGATTTAGTCTCTCACGGGACTCGCTGTTTATTCAAACTGTTTTAAAGGAGTAATTCATCCGAAGATGAAAATACTGTCATCGTTTTTTCTCACTCATGTTGCTCCAAACCTGTATGACTTATGATTTTTAGAAGAATGCTCATGCTGCTCTTATATATATATATATATATATATATATTAGTGCTTTCAAGCGATTAACTGCATCCAAAATAAAACGATTTCTTTACAAAATATATACAGTATGTGTGTACTTTGTATATTTATTATGTATATGTAAATATATACACATGCACTATATATTTTGAAAATATGTCCATGTATTTACATGTATATATTTATATGCATATAATTTATATTATATATAAATATAGTTAATATATACACATAACATATTTTTCTGAAATATATAAATACATGTGTGTGTATTTATATATACATAATAAATATACACAGTACACATACATATATTATGTACACAAAAACTTTTATTTTGGATGCGATTAATCACGATTAATCGTTTGACAGCACTAATATATATATTGTATATATAGTGACATATACGTAGATGCCAACAATATAATAAAAGTATCATCAAGTAATTGTGACATGGATAGTTTCTTTACCACAATATATGTAATCTTCAACCACAGTATGGAATAGCATCATGTTAGTAATTCTGCCTGAAATTAAAGACGTTACTGAGTGAAATTAAAGCTATATTCTGTATTTCTCAACATTGTCGCTTTAATGACTAAGTGAACTAATTTTCACTTAAGACAACCGGTTATATCTTCATTGATGCTTTGATTATTGTTCATTCTCACTTAGAAGAAAACCGACCAACCAATCTAAATCTCTTATTTACTTTCGAAACAACATATGCATCGCCTAATTGCCTTTGAATGCTCATGTGTGTGGCATAATCACTGCAGCACGATTATATCTGCTAGACAATACTATAAATACAATATAGTTAGATCAAAATCATCGTTACATATCCTCATGCTCAATGGTAAAGCACTACAGCCTTATGGACATAACAGTATGACTTTATGTAAATGTGTTTTGTGAAAAATGCTATCCAAATACATTCAATGACTTACTTTTAATAAAATCATGAGGTAATTTTCAGTTTTTTCAGTTTTTAGTCATTATTCATTGGAAATCATTGCTGCAGTTCTCAAATCTCACTTTCATTTGCATTCAATTCAAATACGACACATAAAGCCGTGTTGTGCCAAGTGTAAGGTCAGTGATATCAAGGGTCATTATTTCATGTGTGTCGTCAAAAGGAGGGCGTGGCTACAGTGTGATGAAATCAGCCAATCACAGCAGTGGGCGTGTACTTCTGTACTTACTGTAAGAAGAAACGCCCCTTTAAAATGAGTGTTTGTCACAGAAAGTGAAAATGCGGATGGAAAATTTGATTTTTTTGGGGGTGTAAATATCGTATAAACTAACCTTGAGAAACATAATTTAAAAATCTGAGACTACATTTCATGACCTCTTTAAAGTTGTCATTTTCCTAGTTGCTGATGTGTTATGTTCTTTTGTTTAGTTGATGGATGTTGTTTCATTTATTAATTTAGATGTGTTTGACCCTCGGGCCGCTGTACCTGCCAGGAACATCCAGCACTCGGACCGCAGCACATTACGTGTGTTTTCCCAGGCCTACACACACACACACACACACACACACACACACTCTCACACTCTCACACACACACACACACTCTCACACACACACCCACACACACACACACACACACACACACACTCTCACACTCTCACACACACACACACACTCTCACACACACACCCACACACACACACACACACACACACACACTCTCACACTCTCACACACACACACACACTCTCACACACACACCCACACACACACACACACACACACACACACTCTCACACTCTCACACACACACACACACTCTCACACACACACCCACACACACACACACACACACACACACACTCTCACACTCTCACACACACACACACACTCTCACACACACACCCACACACACACACACACACACACACACACTCTCACCCTCTCACACACTCACACTCTCTCACACACACACACACACACACACACACACACACACACAACCTCAAACATATTCCTGCACACGTGTCTCTATTGAAAAGCGTTCTGTTTCCTGGGGAAGAAACGCAATGCTGTTAAACCTCTAGGTGCAGAAGGCTGTTAGCGGTTCCTGATGATAGTAGGCAAACATTAACATAATAATTAGTGTCTTGTAATTGTTTCATTAAAACCAGTTGTTCCATTTCTCCTCCTGTTTTCCCAGAAGACGAGCAGAATTTGGACGGCAGCCAGAGGGAAGGCGGCCATGTTGTCACCAGAGCGCCAGAGACGTTTCATCCACGACACACTTCTGCTCTCGCTGCTTTATTCTCTCGCTCTTTCTGGAAGCACTTTGACATGAAGCTGGGAAGAAATTAAGAGCAGAGAAAGAGACGATGGTGACTCCACTCCCTTTTTTTTAATCCTTACGAAGAATTGAATTGAACTGAAACTGAATATCAGTTCAATTCGATTCTGATCTGGGGTCAAATTGAACATTTCCTTCTATTTCTACAATAAAATCAACAGCAATACATACACACATAAAGATGTGAATAAATCTGCTCTGATGTAAATGAACACACATGGCTCATCTGGCCAAGACACGCCCACTTACACAGAAAGAGACCAACCAACCAGTTGATATCACAATAACTGACCCTTGTGTAAACATAAAAAAAAATAAAAATAATAATAAATACAATAATTAAAAGATGCAAATATAGTGTGTCAGTTTTTGCTGCTTTGCTGCAAATATGGTTTCAGTTTTTAATCTCACAACTTTTTTCTTGCAATTCTGACGGAAAAGTCACAATTGCCTTGTTTTATTGTTTTATTCAGTGGCAAAAAAAAAAAAAATTCTGAAAAATTTCAGAATTGCAAGATTTAAACTCAAAATTCAGATTTTTAATTACAAGTTTATATCTTGCACTGCTGACATTTTTCTCAGAAATATGAGTGTGCACCTCACAATTCTGATTTTGTTTCTTGCAACAAAAAAAAAAGAGTCACAGTTGTGAGATATAAACTCGTAATTCAGAGGAATTTTAAATCAAGTTTAAATCTTGCAATTCAGATTTATTCCCCCCGTGAATTCTGACATCACGTCTTGCAATTCTGTTTTCTTTCCACCACAGAATAAAAACTAAAAAAGTTAATTTTGACATTTTCTCACAATTGTGACATTTTCTCAAAGAGTAAAAGAGTCTAAAAAAGTCAAAATTGTGAGATATAAAATTGCAATTTTTACTTTTTTAAAAAGTTATTCTGTTGCTGAAACGGACTTCCATCGAGAAATGCTTATTTACATTTTCACAAATTTCAGTCCATTCGAACTTAATAAATACAGATAGAAAGTAACATGTTCTGTTTGTGAAGATTTAAGACCTGTTTACGTCAAGAGTGATAACTATATAAAGATAAATATAGCAATAACTATATTAGCTTCCGCACAAACAGGCGGAGACAGTTTATTATTCTGTAAATGCGTGCTGCAGTTTTGTCGTCTGTCGCTTTAAATGCTCAAACTCTATAAATATTATGGATTCTGATTGGCTATCAATGTTTTTATAATTTATTGTTCTGAAAGTGATTCCAACAATATCATTTGTCTGTGTTGTTATTGTTAAAGTTGTGGTGTGGACTCCGCTATTCTCTTAGAGTTATGATTATTACTTTATGGTTATAGTTATCGTACTCGGTGTGAACGGACCTTTATTTCACAAACCTGGCCAAATATGTTTGAAGAGACAGTTTGAAGCAAATCTTATTGTTAAATCTAGTTATTAAATTGATCTGTGGACATGCAACTGCAGCGACCCGGATATAAACAATCTGTTTTAATGGCATTTGAAGGAAACTCACTGTTTGTGAAGTATTCGTTTTTTGTGCTGCACAAGTTTGTCTCTGATTGTACACACAGACATAAGTGTGATATTGAGCTCAGCGGATCAAATGTGTGTCTGCATGCAGTGAATCTTCTGAAGGAATACTGTTCCTAATAGCTGCAAGCAATTACTGCGACACACACACACACACACACACACACACACACACATTTAAATGACATGGGCGGCAGAGTGTCGCATTTCCTTTTTCCCCCCTTTTCCCTTCATCTGTTCTTCCCCTGTTTTCTGAAGTTCAGACACTGGCGGTTTCCACTGGTTTTAATCACAGTGAATCAAATGAAGACGAATCTTAAACACATCACAGATGATTTACACACAGTGTGTGTCGCGTGTGAACTCTCTCCAACTCCTAAAGATTGATTCCCATCCAGCAGAAACAAACATACGCAGTCATGTTGTCAATGTTTCATCGCGCTTATTGAATTCTGAAAGGAGGGCAATTTTAGCGACATTGTGCAGTCTTGAGGTTAGTAAACACAAATAAGCAAATGAATGTGTGAAATATGGATGCGTTTGTTTGTTTGTGTGTTTGTTGATGCAGATTTGCAGCCCCGTGTCCTAGAAACCTCCCAAAAGAGTGATTGAAACTTGTGCGCCGCAATTAACTCTCGGAGCCGCATCTATAAATCAACATCCTGGTATCTGCCGCGGCGCCAATCCCGGTGTCGCTTCGATATTAGACGCGTCCGCCATCTGTAAGATCCCATAACTGTCGGAGATTCTGCACTCTCACCGTGGGGAGGGGAAGGAGACGGAGACGTCCTTTAGAAAATTATTTTTCATTCTTCATCCGCGACTCCGCTGACAAATAGACTCAATTTTCTCTTCATTGTGTCGGAGGAAAAAACGCAAACATTTGGAGAACAGACCGTTTGCTCTTTCACTGTCACATCAATCTGGCGGTAAATTCCAGATTATAATCTCGATCTGACGGGTCTCAATGATGCAAGTGCATGTGTTTTGTGAGTTGTAGGCAACACAAGTGATAAAAAGCAATTCTCAACTACGTTTTTATAAGTTGCCCCTCTGATAAGCGAGCTTGTAAAGCCGTTATTGTCTGTTGAAGAGGAGAGCTCCAAACATCTTCAAAAGAACTCGGCTGCTTTACATATTCATGCTGTTATCTGCATTTCTCTGAATATGCGAGTTAGTTCTCACACACGCCTGCGATAATACTAATCCTGTTTATGTTTGCTCTCCCTGTGTTATTGCACCTCGCAAAATAGCAGAACTTCAATCGAGCGGGGACTCGCCGACCCGCGGACTGACCCGGACATGAGAGAGAATCGCACGCTAAACGCTCTTTGAATATGTAAAGTGTTTCTGAGAGGAACATTCAATGCGGCAGAACTATCAGGTCCGGTTTCTCTCTCGCCCCGGGTCATGCGGCCTTCCGCGGGTGGCACTGGGGAACGGGATTATTTCACACACGCATTCGTGGGGGGAGCTCAGATCTGACACCTATCACACACACACTGGGATCTTCGTGAATCCCGCTCGACTTCATGCAATGCGTATGATTCATTTAGCCCTGGATCTTCAGTGTTTTCTTGCATAATGTCAGTGAAAGGCTGCAAAATACACAACGCTTTACAGCATTTGTGTGGTGGAAGGAAACTTGATCATTTAAAGCTTTACTGAGTAATTTCGAGCCACTAGTGGCAGCAGATTTGGAATTGGTTAATGAAAGGATGGCCACAAACAAACTTTGCAAATGCAATTCCATTTGGTGTCTCAAATGGTGCAGAAATCAACCTGCAGCTTAAAAGATTATTAAATATGTGAATAAAAATAAGTTTGCTCATGTCTACTAATTTTCTCTTGAAGTTGAGTGCATGCCTCATTCCTGGAGCGTTTGATTGATTCCTCAAATCGTCTGTTTTTGAGGAGTGTGTGCTGATAATTTACTAAGTGATTAGATGCAGCATTTACACCTGCAGGATTATAAAACATGAAAAAAATCCCACAGATGCATATTGACCTGAGCCACAGTAAGAAGCCACATAGTAACACCCTAGCAACCACTCAGAACATCTTAGCAACCCCCTAGTAACACACTAGCAACATTGCAGAACACTCTAACAGTTAGGGTTGGGCCGATAGACGATGCCATCGTCCATCGCAGATCGTTGACAGACATCACAATATTGAGCCGGCATGATCGTGATCCTTCCTCGCCCTCCCCCCACAGCCCGCCTGCAAAAAACATCTTAATTAATCACACTATATAGTTAATGTACTTCTTTGGTGTTCATCTTATTTAAATGCTAAAAACAGTTAATACAGATTAAGAATGTTCAATCTGCGCCCATTTCATGGTGTTCCACAGGGGTCAGTGTTGGGCCCACTTTTATTTATTATTTATATTTTACCTCTTGGTCATATTTTTTGCACTTATCGTATTACTTTTCATTTCTATGCTGATGATACACAACTGTACATATCTACAAAGACGTATATTTCCCATTCCCCTCTCAAACTTACTATATGTTTGCAGGATGTTAACGTTTGGATGACTAAGAATTTCTTAAAACTCAATACCAACAAAACGGAAGTCCTTCTTGTTGGGTTTAGGTCTACTTTATCTAAAACTCAATCTTTTGGTTTGCCCTCTTTTGGTTCACACAATATTTCACGTAGTGCATTTTTTTTATATAGGTAACATTGCTAGACTCCGTTCATCACTTTCTTAGCATAGCACTGAAGTCCTTATTCATGCTTTGGTATCATCACAAATTGATTATTGTAATTCTCTTTTATGTGGTGTATCTGAATATCAACATCACAGAACTCAGCAGCTAGGATCACTCATTCACCTACTTCTGACCATATAACACCTATTCTTTTCCAGCTTCATTGGCTTCTTGTACAGTATTGTCTTTATTTACAAAATTTTGTTGCTCACCTACAAAGCTCTTCATAATTTGACTCCTCCTTATTTATCTGACCTTCTTCAACGATACATTTCATACGTTTCCATTACTCTTCAAATTGTGCAAATTGAAATTGTGAATTGAAAATAAGCCTAATGGAAATGTTAATACTTTTTTTTTTTTAAACTCCCATGTATCGCAAAAAAGTTTTTACACTTGCATGAGGTGTTTTTTTTTAGGTAATTCAAAAAAGGTATATATAGCAAAACTGCAATGAAAACTTTTTTTTTTTGCATTACAGGTCACCTGGTGTATGTAAAAGTCACATGATCATTCTTTAATGTGCTATAACCTCCAAGAAACACCTCATACTATTGTTTTTCCAGTTGGGCTATGAAAATGTATCACCGCCTGATGGGCTATCTTGAAATAGAAAGATAATTCCTTCTTTGATTCACATTGTTCAGTCGCTTGTAGGGGTGAAATGGATCGCAGGTGATCATTTGCAAGTGTTTCTAAGTGTTGCCAATTTAAACATTCAAGCGTTTTAAACCATTCAAGCGCACAAAGAGGCTAAAGAGAACTCATTTCGGTACTCGGGTGCTGTTATTTGCACACACACACTCAAAGCATGCACTCAGAGAGCAGTGTTTCATAAAGCGCTCAAACACAAAATTGATTCCTCTTTCACGTCTCCTTGCGTTTTAGCGGACACATACACACAAAATTATCTCAAAATACCCTCCTCGGCAAGTATTAAACAGAAGGTTATGTCTAAAGGGAATGTAAACAGAGAAGAAATAAATCGCATTATATTATAATTTGCTAACTGGCTTCTTGTGTGTGTGTGTGTGTGATTTGACTGCTAGTCAGAGAAAAAGATCCCAACTGTCCAAATTTCTCACTTCACACCTTCTCTCGTTCTCTCTGAGTCTGTCTTGCCAATCTTATTTTCTGTGACGTCTTTCCATGTCCTTATGAAGAACACACACGTTTGCCTTCCACACACACACACATAGACACTTCAAATGTCCAAAGAAATAATGTGAGTAAATGCATTTTTTAGAGTTTTTAGGTTGGTGACACTGAGTGTGTGTGTGAGAAAGAGAGAGAGAGTGCTTCCTGCTCTTTAGGGATTATGCACTGTTCCAGTTTTGCTGTGGTCCATCTGATGGGCGCGTGACCAGTGACACACATGTCTAAATTTGGCAGCATGCTCTTGTGCCAGAGACACAGACTGGCCAACACACACAGGCCAATCAGCACTAACGAGGAAGGACATTTTAATTAGTCCCTGACTTATGTACAGGCTACACTCGGCCCTTCTGCTGATGCAGAGCTCATGTCCATCTAAATTTATATGAACTGATTCCCCCAGTGAATCACTGTGGCTGTAAAAATGATATTCCAGCACTAATAGTAAAGAAGCTGCTTAATATCATCGTTAGAGCTTTAATTCAGACACTGATCATCTCTGTAATCACTGAATAATCTCGTCGTAATCTCCTGCTGATGTCAGGCGGATCACAGGTCGATTAGACCAAATGCATGCTGCTGTAATGCATCGCTTGCAAATGTGCAGAGCAGAATGCAACACATTTGCTGCCCTGCAGGACAGTAAACACCACAGTAAATACCTGATAGTGTATGTGTGACTAAAACTAACAAAACCAACATAGATGCACAAGAACTAAAAAATAGCTGCTCCAGTTCTTGTGTTTTATGAGCATCTGATTTCTATGAGAAGATATTGCATGGAAAAATATGATTGCATTTACAAGAACATCCAATAATACCGTGGTATTTCCATGTTGCATTTCCAAAAAAAAAAAAAAATATTGTTACCATGGTACTTTTTGTCAGTGGGTCATTCTATAATTTTGGGTACCTTTGATGTGCATTGCCGATAATCATATTTGTTCTATTTTTTTTTCATAAATATCATAATACATACTGTAATACACTTATATTTTGTGCACCCTTAAATTACATACACTTTTCCAGTTCAAAATAATAAATACAAATGTTTAAGTTATCTATATTAAACTTATTCATACAATCTAAATACCTTATACAGAGCTTAAATGTAACATAAACAATTGAATAAATAAATAAAATAAAAAGATAAAACATTGTACTAATATCCACACAATTCTCTCAACTATGTTACTAATCAAACACCCCTTGAAAACTCAACAATTGTTTATTCCAAAACCACATTTTGGTAAATGTCCTCTTAATTTTTTTCTATATTTGATCTCCAATAACCAATTGTCAAGGAGTTCATTATTTCCCTGTTAACTATGTTGGGTACTTTATGGTTTGCGATACTTTTATGATTTCAATTCAAATAAAATTGAGGTTAACCTGATCAGGAAAATAATAACCTTTACTTGGCCAGAAAATGCCTGAAAGTATGAGTCAAAAGCATGAAATGATCTACTATGTTACCTGTTACAGTTTGTCCGTAACATAGTTGACAAACTCGCCAAAACATCTTTTTCTTTGTCATTTTAAAATGGTATTGAACGATTAAGCTTAGCAATCGTTGTTTTGTTGAGAAAGCATATTCTTTTCACTCTTTTTTCCCCCTGAATGACTCCATCTGAAACTAAACTAACTAGCAGTAGTAAAGAAACTGATTCAGACGTTTGAACACCTTCATCACACATAAAAGACACTGTGACTTTTCTTTCTGTTCTGCAAAAAATACATTCAGATCTCAAAAACCTAAAAATACGCAGAGCTAAAAAAACCCCCAATGGCTAGTGTACATAGCTCGTTAATATTGTTAAAGAAACATCAGAAAGAATCTGTAATTTGAATACAAAAAGAATGGGTAATTGAGAATGCACATACCCAAGCGGCCAAATTATTTATGGCTAATGAAACGAGCTGCGCGTTCGTCGCACGCTGCAATTAAAAGCCTGTTCATTACCTGTCCCAGGATCTGTTTATCTGCCGCTAACGTGCAAGAACCCCAGAAAAACCAGTCCTAACAATCACACAGCCAGGCCTCGGCTTTCCTTTATCAATATTAAAAAAAGCATAATATCTTGGGAAAACATGATCCTCTTGTAATTAATGCAAGCGGCTCGTTCACATGCGACTCGTGCTAACAAACCTCTGCTGCTTCACACAACACAAACTCCTCAGCATCTGTTTTACACCTCTGCCATCCGATGTCAAGCAGCAACCAAAGTCTCGCTCAAATGATTTAGCGCACACAAGTAAAAATGCCCTTAAAGTCAAGATAATTTACTGCCCAAAACCAGGTATTTAAAACCATATTTACTCATCAGGTTTCTTTTACCTTTAGTTCTGTTGATGGTTTTAGAGGATGATGTGACCTGGCCATGTCTCAAAAGTGTAATCTGACGAGATTCTACCAAGTAACAGATTCATTTGTGCTGAAATACCATCATGAACTAAAGAAATTGGAAGTGTTTTATTTTTATTTTTAAATGCTTATAAGTAAGGCTGGGCAATATGTCCAAAAATATTATCACAGTATGTATATAAAGTATATATATATATATACTGTATGTATAGCCACAATATCCATTTATCATTAACAGTGAAGGAAATTGTTTCCACGTGTTTGTTAGACCTTAATAATGCATGTAAACATAACTTTTTGGTTACAATTAAACTTGAATAGCTAACTTGTAATTTAGGGCCCCATAAGTAATGTATTTATATACTCTCCCGAATTACGTGTTTTTTATTTTATTTTATTTTTTATACAAATGTATCACCAGAAATGGTGTCTAATGAAATGAATTAATAATACACTAACAATTTAAGCAATCTTTTAAAATGTAATCAAATAAAAATCTAACATTCGATTTACAACAAAACATAAACTTATTAAAATTATTTATTTATTTCAGTCAAATAGGATGCTGCATAACATAACTATATAAATTAAAACATGGATGGACAGTATATTGGTTGTATGATATTCCTTACAAAATCAATCAATCAAATACTTTGAGAAGTACATTTTAGTATATAATAGTAATATTTTCTGTCATATATATACAGTGGGTATGTAACTTAAATGATTTTAGCAAATGGCTGCAATATGACAAAGAGTGAAAAATTTAAGGGGGTCTGAATACTTTCCGTACCCACTGTATATATATATTTTTTTTTTGTTGAACAGATTGTCATGAAGATCTTTGAGTTTCAGTGTGTGCTGTGACCCAATTCTACCAAGTAACAGAAGCTTTTGTGCTGAAATACCTTTTAGTTTGAAGGACACATCATGATTTGTGTTTTCTCCTTATTTTTAAATGTTTATTAATCTACATCTATACTTTTATGGTTAGTTGCATGTTGTTCTTTGCGTACATTACATTGTTAAATCATTTCTCAGGACAGCAGCAGGCCGAACCCTGACTGACAGCAAACACACGGTAATTGTGTAAATGATGCTGTTTGTACGATGTTTATCTCTCTTTGCGTCGGTCCTCCTGAAGCCGCTGCATCTGTATCAGAGGCCTGCGCTCGTTCATCACGCCGTGATTTAGGGCTGAGATTTGGCGTTGGTTTGACGAAGGAAAGAGATTACGGTCATTAGGAGCAGAATCTTTGTTTTGATGGGGCTCTTAATGGAGTTGCATTAGGCGAGTCCTGAGGGCCAGTTTTGGAGTGATTAAGCAAACAACACATTTACACGTCTCTAATTGAGGCCGCCATCGCTGAAACGACACGGTAATGAACTACGGTGGGCCGGAGATTACGACGGACGACGGAAACACGACCTTGAGGCCGTCGCTGCGGCCGGACGGGAAGAAACAACCGTGTTTGTTTCAAGAGAAATAAACTGGCGTGTCACTCACTTGACTTTAATTATAGAGGATAGATAGCATCCCAATTACTGGCTTCCTTTTCTCTCCTCGTCCTTAGCAACAGATTATTTTGCTACACTATTAATTAAATCTGTTACATTGGGAATAGGTTGATTTTCAGGGGTGCAGACGGCGATGTTTGGAGAGTAACGCTGGCCTAATTTGCCTTCTGATGATAAAAGCCACGGAAAAATGAAAGCGTAATCACCTGATATAAAGGACGCCTCCTTTGAGCCCTAGCACGCATCTCGCTCGCGTCTTCATTCATATGTTTCTTTTCTCTCTGGCTGTTGTTTGGGTAAAGTGGGTCACACATTTCGCAGAAACTAACTTCCAAAGGCCGTGTTTTCTTTCCCCGCTTAAACATACTTCCACGTCTCTCTCCCACGTGTCTTCTGCTCATTAGAAATGTTTAACAACCTTTTAATTGAAGAATTAATTACCTTCTGCTATGCAAAGTCTTGCTAAACTACAACAGGGGAGTCATCAGCGCGAGCTAGAGAGAATGTAAACACATCATCTACCTTCAGCGCCGTCCAGTGACATCACAGCTCCGCCAGCCAATCACAGGCCAGGGTTTCGTTTATTATACGGCGTTTAAGAAAACAAAAGCTCTTGAGTGTGCAGGATGAGAGCAGGATGGTATAGAAGGCTGTGTTATATTGTGACATATTCACGACTAAATGCTAAAATCTACTGCTGCATCATAAAATCAGTACACACATTTTCATTTGAAACTATTTTCTGTAGTAAACTGCTTACAGTGAGACTGATTAACTACTATAATTGTTGAATAATTGTTTATTTCAATCATTTTTACTAATACACTGTTTTTGAACAGTGGTTTGTTTCATCATCTTGCAGTTGCTGCTACTTTCAAAAACCAGTAAGACACATTATTTCTGTGATTTTACCACAGTTAAGAGGTTTTCAGTCCGTTTTAGGAGCTTTTACAGCTTTTTCTGTAATGAGCAACTTTTTTCGGCTACACTTTATTTTTAAGGGGGGCTTGTTACAGAGTAATTATACATTTACTGAGTAGTATTAATTAACTACATGTACTTACTATATGGTAAGGATAGGATTGGGGTTAGGGTTACTTGCATGCAATTATGCATAATTAATTTTTTATTATAATAGTAAGTACACGTAACGTGTAACAAGGACACCTTAAAATATATATATATATATTTTTTCTTCAAATGTCAGTTTCTGTAAGTGTGCTGTGTGTGTTCACAATACAACACAACTGCTCATACGTTGCTTAAAATATCATCAGCTGTGTTTTTTAATTAGTAGCTATTATTAAATTATTAGTTTATGGGGTGGCTTGACTGTAGTTTAGTGTCACAGTAGCGTCTTCAGCACTGATTCAGTGTCAGGTTGTGTGTGAGGCAGTGGTGGATGAGGTACACAAATCAAGTACTTGAGTAAAAGTACAGATCCGTATAATAACTATAATTACTCCAGTAAAAGTAAAAGTCCTCAGTTTTCAATTTTACTCGAGTGAAAGTACAAAAGTACTTGATTTTTTTATGCACTTAAGTAAAAAGTACCGATAGATGAATGTTTATTTTGCAGTTTTATATAGGTTACTTTTATCGTTTTATATTAGCATTTATTTTTTTTATAATCCTACTGCTCAAAATACCTGGGATTTCCCCAAAACAACCAATAAGGAAATAATGAATATAATAATGAAAATATAACTCGATTTTCATAATGATTTTTTCTTCTCAAACCTTGTCTGTGGTGTAGAAACACCCCTGGCCAAATGCCCCCAGAGGGCATCACTTCCCACTTTGATAATTACTGTAGTTACCATGTTCTGAACATCAAATAATTTTTTTCCCCCTCAGATGTAATCTATCTAGGTGGTTGAATAAAAATATTTGGACTTTATTAAAAAAAAAAAACCTAAATTTAACACCATCAAGCTCGTTTGCTCATCAGCTAACATTATTGACTTATTTTAAGCATGGTTATGGTTGAATAAACATTTGTCTTCTCGGCTAGTTGATCCAGATACATAGTAACTTAGGCTATGTGTGCTGACAAACAATATAAAAACAGACGTCACATAGGGCTAAATGCATAGCGTTTTAGTAAAACTGCTAACGTTACAGCAGCGGGGAAGATGAACGTGTATGAGTTATTTTATTTAATCTGTGTTATTTTAATGTTTTTTGACCTAAAACATAGAGACTCTGATGTTAATGTGTCTGCATTCAAGCATTTCAGTGGGACAGCTTTGACCTAAATATGATTTTCTGTTACAATAATTAATAGTAACTTACTTTTAACAGCATCAGACGCGCGCACGCGCTCACAAGATCTCCCTGTTCTTACTTGTGAATTCAGTTCACTGGAGACTCGCACTTAATGGATCATAAAACTACTTCGTTACTGTCCACCACTGGTGTGTGTGTGTGTGTGTGTGTGTGTATATATATATATATATATATATATATATATATATAGTGGGTACGGAAAGTATACAGACCCCCTTACATTTTTCACTCTTTGTTATATTGCAGCCATTTGCTAAAATCATTTGTTAATTTTTTTTTCCTCATTAATG
>NW_015505738.1:226524-262590 GCF_001515645.1 Sinocyclocheilus grahami
GTGTGTGTGTGTGTGTGTGTGTACCTGTTTTTCTATCCTGGTGGGGACTTAAACCTGAATACACACAGACTCATGGGGACTCGTGTCACGGTAGGGACCTAAATTGAGGTCCCCTGGGGTAAACAAGCTAATAAATCACAGAGAATCTAAAAATGCAGAAAGTGTCCTGTAAGGGGTATGTTTAGGTGTAGGGTTGGTGTAGGGAGATAGAACCATTATGCCTATGGAGAGTCCCCACAAGGATAGCAAACCAGACATGTGTGTGTGTATTTGTGTGTGAAAGCCCCGATGAGTTCATCCTGTTTTAACCTCACCGGATCGTCATTAGACCTTCATTCTTCTCCTCACGCTCTGCTAACAACCTGCCATCAGATGGCGAGCAGCTAAACGGCCTTCTCTCTCTTCTTTGTCTCCTCCGGTTTCCTCTTCCTCTCTCTAGCTGGCACGTTTGATTAGTTAATCGGCCTCTGTCCTCAGGTGGGGCGCGTGAGGAGAGGAGCGGAGCGGCCCGTCGTCTCCTCTGCCAAGCTGTTCTTTTGGACGCGAGCGGAGGCAGCTGTGTTTACTGGCATACATTTAGCAGAATCTATTATTCATATTGCTCACTATTAGAGCCAGATCTCTTGCCACCTGTCTCTCTGACAAGCTTCACCCTTTTGTGTGCTTTCTGCCCGCACCAAACGATCCTCTTCCTGATGAATTGAGTTTTTATGAGTATTGCTAACTAACAGTCTCGCTGCGAGCCGTGGCCGCCAGCCCGAGAGAGAGAGAGAGAGAAAGAGAGAGACGTCTGCGGAGGAAATAGTTTGGAGAATGTGAATCTGTGCCACGAGAGAGACGGAGCCCGCTTCAGTCCCGAACACATTTCATGTCAGGTGGGCTTTTAAGGGGTTAATCAGACGAGACAGAACAACAGACGTGTATTGATCTGTTGTCGTATTGGTCCGATTTAGATTTGATATGACAAAGAATGTGTTTGGGAACGAGGACGTCTTTGGCAGAACGAAAACGCGGCATGATTACCCCATGAATCCTCAAGTGAGATGTCTGTACAGAAAAAAATGACAATGTTTTGGCCAATGGAGCCTTTTCACAGACTTTTATGATGCGTTTCCACTGTTATTAACATCGTACATCTACAGTGAAAAACAAAATTGGCGCAGAACCAATTTTCACTCAGAAAGTGCTAGTAAATTTCACAAAGGAACGGCAAATAACACATTGAATTAAACAACATTTTGATGACTGAAATTGTATTGACTTGTAAAACTTAATCCATATTTATTTTTTAACTTCAAAAAATATGTTTACAGATTTTTTATATATATAAACTGTTTATTATTTAATTTAAACGGGTCATATGATGCGATTTCAAGTCTTTGGAATGTTACAAGCTGATCAAGACTCGTCCACGCCCTCCTAAAACGCCTCGTTTAAACACGCCCCCACATATCTACATCACTGTGTGGGAAGATTTGCATAACACTGCCCAAATGTTTACACAAAGAAAGAATGCTTAACTTTTATTATCGCTGTAGTATTGAATATATATATTAGAGCTGTCAACATTAACGCATTAACGCATGCGATTAATTTTACAATCCTTAACGCGTTAAAATAATTGAATGCAATTAATGCAACATTACTGAAGCACAGTTTCAATTCTAACCCTTTAACCCAATTTTGCTACTCTGCTTGCGATTAGATAATTTTAAGCCGCTAAACTCCGGGAAAGTGTTCAGTCCAATGATCCAGTAAGCGAATGCATTCAAACAATCCGTCCAAAACAGCGCTAATATAAAGGAAACCAGGCTGATTACATCAGAGATTGCAGAGAGAACACAGACTCGCGTTGCGTTTTAAGTGAGTTATTCATTCCAGTGTGTTTGTCTTTAAAACACGAGCTCTGTCATATTCTGTGATTGTCACTCGTCACACGCGCTGTGTGAAGTACAGACTGAACGGATTGTCAACACATACCACCGCTGTATGGCCAGATGGATAACCAGTCTCGCTACTAAAGTTTTGATGGATGAAGACTGTAATCAAGGTAAAGATGAGATGATTGCGGTGGCGTACAGGACTTGTACAGTAAGCATGCATGAGTCCGTTATAATAATGCGTGTATGAGTGCTCTTGACGCACTGATCGCACATTGTATTTATGCGCAGGCACAGACATTTCCGTACATTCACGTTGTTTCCACACACATTCGCGATAATGTTTTGATTTGTCATGTTTATGTTGCTGTGTTTAGTTATTCTGAATGGATCCGTGTACTGTAGTAGATATATGCAGTCAGCAGGTCATTGGTTTGTGTTTTTTTGGCATCTCCATGTGGTCCTGTTCGGTATCGCAACTTGACTTCTCTAAAATGTAAAAAAGCTCTTTGCTGTTGCATTGTACACATACTATAAAATTCTGATTTTGTTTCTTTCATATGTGCTTATATGGGCTCCTTTATATCATTTGGTTCTTTGGTGTCCTTTTGGAGTTTCTAAGTGTCCTTTTTTGGAAAGACTCTTGCAGAAGATAGGAAAGAAGCGTGCAGAAAATATAGATTTTTGAGAATCACCCTTCAATCTTTTGGTTTACTTTGCTGGATATAGCAAATGATGACAAAATAAACATTTGAAACAAGATAAATGGTCTATGCTTAGTTTCATGAAGTGTGCGATTAATTGCGATTAATCACAGAAAAAGGGTGTGATTAGTTAGACTATATTATGACTCTACTCTGTTTTATTAGCTCAGGGGGTCATATGGCAATGCTAAAAATAACATGATTTTGTGTGTTTGGTGTAATGTAATGCGTTTACGCGGTTTAAGGTTAAGAAACACATTATTTTCCACATACCTTATTATTCATTTTGCATTATTAATAAGACATTATTGTTGCTTCTCTCTGCCTGCGTCGATTTTTACAAAGCTCATCCTTCGGAAAAGCGGTGTGCTCTGATTGGCCAGCTGTGCAGTGCGTTGTGATTGGCCGAAAATCTCAAGCGTGTGACATGTGAAATGTTACACCTCTTACCATATTTTGAAACACACAGCGTCTCCACGACAACAATACTACAGCGATAATAAAAGTTATGCCTTCTTTCTTTGTGTAAACATTTGGGCGGTGTTATGCAAATCTTCCCACACAGTGATGTAGACATGTGGGGTGTGTTTAAACGAGGCGTTTTAGGGGGGCGTGGACGAGTCGTAACTTTTATAAAGAATATCTCCTTGGGTTTGAGACTCTAGTCTTTGCAACTTTACGGATCTTATCTATGAACGAACAGCTTGTAACACTCCAAAGAGAACTGAAAACTTGAAATCACATCATATGACCCGTTTAAATTAAATAATAAACAGCTTATTTCAGCTAGGTGCCTAGGCAACTTTACTTATGTTAATTTAATTTAAATGCACCAAAATAACTAAAACTGAAATAAAATGAATAAAAAATACATAGACATAAAAAATACAAAAAAATAGAAAAAGCACTCAACAAACTAACATTTAAAAGAAAACTTAAAAAAACTCTAAACATAAATATATAAACATTTAAATATAAAAAAAATATTTAAACTATAATAATAATATCTAAGTGATGCCTTCTGCTTATGAGAACTTATTTTTGCTTGCTTATTTTTGCTTGCATCAGTGTCTTTATAACGATCATATAACTACTGTCACACTGGCCAGCAAAGCATAAATACAAAATTATATGTTCACCTGTCAATCAAACTGACTGATGTCAGAAGCCCCGCCTACCCACCAAAGCCCCTCCCCCTCCTCCTGCTACCTGATGAGACTGAAGAGCATCTTATGTATTTTACAGGCATATGCATATTTAATCATGGAAGGTGCTTTAACTCAACACAAAGCGCGGTAAGCAGAGAGAACGTATAACGTGATTCATAATTGATCAAGCTTTGACTTTCATCTTCAACTCTCGTTTGCATAAAACTAATTACTCAGTAAATGGTATTCAGGGGATGACGTGGTGCTGGGAAACTCCTCACACGGAAAGATTTACACGATATTCCTTTACAGCGATGCAGAATTTAGAGATCACGTAGCATTAGACGATCCGCTGATGCGAACAGACACAAGTACAGCGAGAGATTACGGGAAAATAATAACTCTGGTTTACACAAACACGACAGTTTCGTAATCCACCTGCTTTCATGTTAATTCGAGACGTTCGTGAATGAGGTAAACTGTCGGAGGCCACTCTTCAAAGGCAGATTCTGAAGGAAAATGTTCGTTTTGGCAAAGACAAATCCAAGGACTGACATTAAACAAATATCTGTTATCATCAGAGAGGGCCACAGCATTGTCATCCGCACATTCAAACAGATATATATATATATATATATATATATATATATATATATATATATATATATGAAGTGTATAGTATCATTGAGATACTATTATATTTTTTATTAATATTCAACATTGGTTTTTATTTTTAGATTTTCCATTTACATTTTAAAGCTTTAGTAATTTAATTGTGTACTTTTGTCATTTTTACAATTTAAAAAAAAAGTCTATATAGTTTTTCATTTTTACTTCCATTTTAGTTAGTTTGTTATTTTAGTACATCAATTTGAAAAAAATAAAAATAAAATGATAAATGCTGCATTCGCTAATTTAAATAAAATCTAGTTGATTTTTAAAATGTTTTTTTTTTAAGCTAATGCTCAATTTATTTTTTTTTAAAGTTAGTTTTTTATTTGTATATGTTTAAATGCAGTTTCAGATTTAGTTGTTGTCAGCTATATTTAGCCCTGATGGTCGTGCTGTATGTTTTTCGTAAGCCGTCAGTGGCGACGAACAGCAGAAATACGTGTTTTCCCAGCAGCTCCTGATCACTTCCGGTTCGTGTCTGAGCCGTTTGTGTCTCGAGGGACTAAATCTTTCAGACCCTCCTAAACAAACACATGGTGTAAATTAACATGCCGGGACACACCGCGATCCACCTCCAATCGTCTTTCCATTAAAACGGACAAACGGCAGCCTACGGCAAAGAGAGGGAGAGGAATAAATCAGGATAGTCTAAGGAATAGTAATCCTGCCTGAACATTTTGAGCTGATTGATATAAATAACAGTGTCCTCACCATCTGTCCGGAGAGAGACCTTCTCCGCTCGCTGCTACGCCGGAATAATTAATGAACGCTGTCCTTTGTGCTGGTAATAAAGACAAGACAAATTATGTTATAATCCAACTGGTGCTCGTTTGTCTCCGCCAAATAAAATGTCACATAAAAGAGAGGCCACAGTGTTGGTTTAATGGAGTAGAGCGTACCTGCTCCTGAAAACAGAGATGGACACGAGTGCCTTTCTCTCTGCTTCTTTATAGAGACGCTGCTTGTAGTAAAAGTCAGTATGAAATCAGCATTGACTGTGTTTACTGTCTCACATTCCTGCTCTGATTCCGAATGATTCCTCAGCGATGAAATACACAGAAATAAATGCTTTACTCCACCTCCGAAATGCCTTTCCTTCTTCAGCTGAAGTTATCAATTATCAATTGTTTCTGAACCTCATTGCTCTCTAATTACGTCCCAGGTAACAGATTTAGGTCATAAAAACATTGTGGGAACGTTGTTTTGAAATGTTTCTAACATGTTGAAATGTCCCCTGATTAGAACATTCTCTAAAGGTTACAAAAACCTTTCTTAGAACTTTTCACACACAATGTAACAATATTTGAACATTTATTGTTAATTGTCTAAGAACGTTAAAATGTCCAGTTTTCTTGTCATGATTACAATGTTATTTAAAGGTTACAAAAAAACATTTCTTATAAGGGTCTACTAACTTTCACCCACAATGTAACAATATTTGAACATTTCTTTTTAATTGATGTTAGAATACCCAGTTTTCTTGGCGCGATTATAACATTATTTAAAGGTTACAAAAACATTTCTGAGAACATTCTGCTAACATTTGACCCAAAATATAACATTATTTAAACGTTTATTTTTAATATTCTAAATATACAATGTTCTTGTCATGATTATAACGTTGCACAAACATTTCTTACAACATTCTACTAACTTTTTATTTTTTACCCAAAATGTAATGCTATTTGAATGTATTTATTTTTCATTTTCTAAGAACGCTTAAATGTCCAGTTGACTTTTTGTGATTATAATGTTATTTAAAGGTTGCAAACATGCTTCTTAGAACATTCTGCTAACTTTTCCACCCAAGATATATAAACGGTTAATTGACCGTTTAATCTTAATAGCATAAGAACATTGAAATGTTCAGTTTCTTGTTGTGTTTAGAATGTTATTTAAATGTTATGAAATGTTTTTTTTACAACGTTCAAGTACGAATAACATCATGAGGACGTCCTGAGAATGTTGTTTTAAGAAAGTTTTCTCTCAATGTGAGAATATATATCAAATATTAATAAGGTTGGAAGAATGTTCCGTAAACATATCTTTGAAATTGTGGAACATGGAGCGTTTCCTTTGGAGATGATACGGAAGTTAAATGGGTTGAGCGTCATTTCATGTGGACTTTAAAGAAATGAGCTTCTGACTCAAAGAAACGGTAGAATGAAATATTCACATCTCTCCTTTAGTTGAATGGCTGAAGATGTTCATAATCTACATCCAGGCTTGAGTTGAAATATTTAAGCGCATGTAAATCACACACGACTCACTTTAATGAAATGCTGTGTTTGAGCACCTGTTGAAGATCCAAACACATTGCCATGCTATTCCAAACCCACACAGAACATGGAAGAAAGAATCTGATAACTTTCTTACTTCCAAACATATACTCGGAATATAGTGCAGATCTGCTGTTCTGGTGCTTCGTGTTTGTTGCTTGTGTTTATGAACTGTTGATGAATGGACAAGAGCAGCAAGATCCTTCAAGCATCGTATTTTGTGTTTGAAAGAAAGTCATTCACTTTAGAATGATGTGGGGGGAGACTTTTTTTCTTTGTGTGAAGCACATTTTATTCATCTAAAGAACCTTTTTCCACTGTAAAAAAAATAAATAAATTGTGCAATGGAAAGATTCTATGGATGTTACAGGATCATTCAAGGAACCATCAATGCCAGTAAAGACCCTTTATTTGTTCAGAGTGCAGTATGGGATTCTAGCTCACTAAATACTGTGTACTGTATACTATGTAGTGGCTACTAATTTGAAAACAGTAAGTGAAACAGAAGGCCTTATGAAATGATAAAGGTTTCAAACAGTACTACTACAGCAGGGGCTTTCAAACATGAGGCCAGCGTAAAAAATGTAAAAATAAATAATAATAAACAAAAGGTAAATACAAGTCACATAAAATAAATAATTAAAAATGACTTAATAAACTAAACGATAAATAATGCATCCAACAGTGCATTACTTCAGAGAGTAGAAAAATCATACTGCAGTGTAATAAAAACTAAATATTTTCCAAATCATTTTTTTTACACAGTTTTTATAATATTATTTTTCACAGAAAAAATTTGGCTTTTTTTTTTCTTTTTTTTTACATGAAAATAAATAGCTACCTTTTAAATGTTAGGATGCAGGTCCCTCTCTTAAAGATGATCATATTTTGGCATCTGTTGTATTTAAAAGATTGTCATGTGTTGTCACGTGAACTCATTATGTTGCATGTGCTTGGCACAATTCATTTGCATTTTTGGTTATTTTTCAGATAAATAATTAATAAAACAAAATGTTTAAAAAAAATCAGTTCATTTTAATTCTGATTCATCATACTGGAAGAAGGAGGGCCGAGTCGGGTGCGTTGCATTGTGGGAGACAGTGTGTTCTCTTCTATAATGCTCAGTTTTACCTTATATTTTGGTATAATTTCTTATAGATACTGCAGAAAGATGCCATATAATAGTGTGTTATTCTGAATACAGTCAAAGAGCCTGATGATGATCAGTATGTCAGTCTCTACTGGGGTCCAAACGAACACAACCGTGTTGCTCTTTGTGTCTCTGCACATATTAAACAGAGCCGGTGTTTTAATTAGTGCCGAGTTTGATCTCCAGCGTTTCCCAGAGGCACGGCTACCGTTAATAAAACACGCCGTACCTTGCTTTACCTCCGTCCTCACCTTAGCCGGTTTATCAGACGACAGAGTCGCAGGCCTCGTGTTCGACACGGTGTACTAATCTGAGGTCGAATGCATCTGTTCTCGTCGTGTTTTTAAGTGCACTCGCTCGTCCTAATTAATCGTCTGCCGGGTTCCGCCCCTTTAATGCGCTCGCGATGAGACAGATTGTAAAAACGGACTGATTAATGAACGAGGGGATATTCGGCTGGAGGAATAGATACATACGTAAATAAGAGCAAGAAGCCTTGGCACGCACCTATCGCCCGCTGATGATGCCCAACACGCGCCGTCTGTGCCCTCGCCGGCTTGGCACGCAGACAGGCATCTGCTGAGGTGCTTCTGCCAACTCACCGTATACATACAAACATCTGCCTCCGCACAAAGGGACTCAGATGACAGGTCCGAGAGAGGGAGCCCGCCTCGTGCCGCTCCTGCGCACAAAAGCCGTAATGTTTCCTGTCGAGCCATTAGCCGTGATAGGATCTGTTCGGGCCCCATTAAGTCATCAGTGTCCACCTGTGATAAAGGGACTCATTTGTTTTCTTAAAACTCCACTTAACGTCTACTTAACTCAATTTGTCAGGAAATGTCCTGCAATTTCCTCCAGGCCAGAAATCTGGCAGGGGCTGCGTATTCAAATTCAAGGGGGGCCGTGGCGGGATCAGGTTAGCTCTGTGTGTGTGTGAATGAAGACGGTTAGGTTAGTTTACCAGCTCAAGCGACTCTCTCTGTTATATCCCTGCTGAACTTGTTATTTTGAGAACGTTGGTAGCCAAAAAGCTGACGGCACCCATTGACTTTCATAGAATTTTTTCCCTTGCCAGGCAAGTCTATGGGTACCGTCAACTGTTTGGTTGCCAACATTCTTCAGAATATCTTCTCTTTATGCAAACCCTGGTTTTGTGTATACTTAAGTTGTGTCACACATGTTGACCATGTTCAATTCTGCAATTAAAACATACAATTCTCTTGTGTATGACAGCTGGAAGAAACTCATACATGTTTGGAACAACTTGAGGGTGAGTAGATGATGGAATTAGAGGGACAGTACAAGCAACATTCAGAATCATAAAGTCCTTCACCTTCCTGTGATTTAAAGGGGTCATCAGATGCCCATTTTCCATATTGATATGATTCTTTAGGGTCTTCATGAAAAGTCTATAACCTACTTTGGTTAAAATTTCTCAATGGTAGTTTAAAACAACATTCTTTTTACCCAGTCAAAAACAGCTCTGTTCCCAACGACACGCGTGTCCCTTTAAATGTTAATGAGCTCTGCTGACCCCGCCCCTCTCTTCTGTGGGGTGACGAGCCGTTCTCTGAGATGGTAAACTTTAGCCGCATTTAGTCATGGAACTTGCTAACCAGCACGTTATTGAGAAACTCAATTTGCAGATTCATAAAAAAACAAAAAAACCTCATACTCACTTCTTCTGGAGGTGAAGCTAACAATCGTGGGAGGGGCCTTGGCCGGTGTGACGTACATCTGGCCAGAGTCTGAGAACGGCTTGATTTGAGAAAGGGTTTATTATCTTGGGATATAAAAAAGAAAGAAAAAGCACTGGGTGGATTTGTATCATTATAGGGTGATCGTGAACACACTCTGCCAACACACATTTATGTTCAAACACAAACAAAAGTGAATTTAGCATCTGATGACCTCTTTAAAGTTTAGTGTAGTCCTGATAACTGCATTAAACTCACTACATCTCATTCATGAAAACAGCGGTAGAAAAAGAAGTGTGTGTATTTTTTTTTATGTAAACATGGTCAAATGTGGTAAAATATATTGTCTACTTTTGTATTTAGATTTTTTTTTCAGCAAAAATATGTAAAAAAAAAAAAATTAAATCAAAAGAATAAGATACAAAAAAAATAAAAAATAATAATGCATAGAGAAAACAAGTGTATTTTTTTTCTTATACCCTATTGGGACAAATATGCAAAAAATAAAAAAAAAACAGGAAGGGGGCAAACACTTTTTCACACCACTGTATATGTCTTCTTGTTTTAAGCATAAACTCACTGAATTTTGATATACAGTATATATTTTTTTCAGAAAACAAGACTTAATATCTTAACTTCACTTCTCAGATAAATGTAACTTGATTTAGGAATGTTTAGATATTTGTACTGAAAAAGACAAGAAGTAAATAAGACATAAATACTAAGAAAATCATTTGTAGCAGTTCTCAATGAAAACAGTCACAACATGAACTGAGAAGCTTACGAGGAACTTAATGTTTGTGAACCTGCGTATGTAACCTGCAGCTTCAATCCACGCATTTTTCATCTGGATTTATTGATGAATTTATGTAGTTTTTTTTCCCTGTGGGCAAAAAAAAATAATAAAATTAACGAAAACAGATTTTGTTGACACTATAGACTTTTTTCCCATTTCCGGGTTTCTCTGCAGCAGAAGTCATCGTAGTTGGGTTAACTTTGAGAGCAGTGAACGGGAGAGTACCACAATAATATCTTTTTGCATTCACATTTGCTCAAATAGCAGAATAAAAACTCCACGATAGTGTTTTCACGACTTTCAATCAAAGGAAAAAAAAATAAAATTAGAGAGACTGATAACGACAGAAGAGAGAATGATGTCAAATTTACCGTCCCTCCCATAGACGATATATATAAACTTAAATAAAAACCTGAGGATTTACGATGCTGATGACTGCTGAAAACACATCATTACAGTCTTGTAAAAGTGTGTTTCATTATTGCTTCAGGTTGTTCATGTGCATCACTGCATTACAGAGTCACTGTGAAACACTGCTCTCCACTCATTCCACTGCTGTATCTCTGTGACGCAGGCCAGCAAGAAGTGACTGGATGGAGAAAAGGGTTTCTGCATGACGGACTGATGAAAAATCAGAGATCCACAGGCCGAGTGAGTTATTACGCTCTGATGAAACATTATAAAGACAGTTTTTCTTTCAAATAACCTTTAGTTCATCAGCAGAAGTGATGAAAGCGTCTGTAAATCTGTTTCTGTCTGTGTCTGCTGGTTTGTGTTTGGTTTTGAGAGCCGTACGGTTTGCTGTTATATCTCAGAAATCTGACGCTGATAACTTCACGTGTTAAAAAGTTATAAAATAAATGCGGGCTCAGAGATTGTGTGTGTGTGTGTGTGTGTGTGTGTGTGAAAGAGAGAGTCTAAGCAGTTATCAGCTCTCTCCATTTCATGTTCTTCTGATAACACACAGATCTGTGACAGATCATACACACACACACACACACATATGTTTACTTAGCTATCTAAATGGGGACTCTCCATAGGCGTAATGGTTTTTATACTGTACAGACCATATTTTCTATTGCCCTACACCAACCCTACCCCTAAACCTACCCCTCACAGGAGACTTTCTGCATTTTTGGAATTTAAAAAAACCTTTGTTTACTTTATTTTTATACCAGTTTTACAAATGAGGATGTCCCCAAAGGGAGGTTTTTGGAGATTTTGTCAGGTTTAGCTCACTTTTGGGTACAAATTTGTCCCCAAAATATGGTTAAGTAGGTACACACAAACAAGCACACACACACACACACACACACACTTGCACGCACGCGCACGCACACACACACACACACACACGCGCACACACACACACTCACACACGCACACACACACGCGCACGCACAGTAAGTAGGTAACCCAAAGCGCTGGTGATGGATGCTGCTGTTTTTATAAGGGTCAAAGGTCACCCGGTGCTCCTTCTAAGAAGATGGATGAGATGTGTTTGGTTCAGCAAGACTCTTAATATATATTCTATATAAAAGAATATTGAATATATATGCAATATTCTATATAAAATAATATTGTATAATCTAATGAGGTTTTGTTTTTTGAATGTGAGTTTTCTATAATAAAGGTGTTATAAATTTCAATCTCTCTCTCTCTCTCAGTGTGTCTCTCTCTCTCTCTCTCTCTCTCTCTCTCTCTCTCTCTCTCTCTCTCTCTGTCTCTCTCTCTCTCTCTCTCTCTCTCTCTCTCTCTCTCGTGTCTCGTGTCTCGTGTTCGTCCTCTGAGGTTTGTGATGGTAAATGATCAGGGGATTGTGTAACTCGAGCCGTTTGGGTTCCTGTAATTACTGCCCATTACGAATGTGGCCCGTCTTCTCGTCTACATAACGCAGCTCTGAGAATCACACGACTTTGTGTCCCATCTTGCTGGAATCTACTTAGCATCTTGCCATCACACTTTTAGCGGGGGTTTGTTTTAGCGGCCGCCTGTAAACTGGAGGAGGGTTTTAATGGCGTTTCTGAGCAACTAAAGCGTTTTACATTAAGAATATGAAGCCTGTTGTGTCATTTATCCGGGTTCCCCGTCTTCCATTTGTCTCTCTGCGTGTCCTTCTCCTAGTTTTGTGAGCAAACAGCAGCTCTGAGAGAAACTAATGGCAGAGGAGCTGCAGAACGCTGATTCTGCAATAAACTCTCACACAAATGGCACTTTCTACAAATAAGGTGCAAATTGGTGTCCCATTACTTTTGTAAAGCAATAAAGGCACAAATCCTGTGTTCTTTGGAGTAAGAAAAGATATGTTCAGACGTGTTGGATAAATTATTATCTGACATAAAAGAAAACATGAGCACAGTTTTGTGCGAGGTGTGCTGTTTGCAAACACATCAAGGTCTGTATTTCTAGAAAATGATGATTTTGGCCTGTCCCATCTTAGGGAATATTAATAAATCACATTTTGAAATATATTAAAATAGAAAACAGTTGTAATAATAATTCACAATTTGCTGTAATTTTGAGCAAGTAAATGCAGCAGCTTGTTTTAACATTATTATGATATTCAGTTTATTGTAGGTTTATTTTTAATTACGCAAACATGACATTTTCCCCCATTAAAAAGATAGTACAATATTATATTATAAAAATAATGTAGTTAAGTTAATTTATTAACAGTTAATTATATTTTTCCAACTTTTTTCTGAGCCCATTATTTTATTTTTATTTTATTTTATTTTTCAGTAATTGCAAATATATATATATTTTTTTTTCAGCTATGTTATGGTTACTCATACTAGTGTATTTTTAATTATTATTTCAAATATTTATTTTTATTTAAGGCCTCTTGCAGGAAAATAAATAATTTGTCTTCAAAACAGTCCAATTCAATTACTAGTTCTTTTTCAGAAGTGTACCTGAAATGTACATTTCCTGAGGCTTTTGGTATGAAAGGGCTTTTATATTTGCCAAAAATATCGTGCCTCAACTCGGTTTTGACCAAATCTTAGATTGTCTGATTCGGTCTGATATCCTACATAACGCATTACTTTCAATAAAAAGTACCCAAATAACATAATTAGTTACTTTGTTTACGAAGTAACGCAATATTGTAATGGATTACTGTTAAAAGTAACTTTCCCCAGCACTGAAAACCAGCCAATCCGATTGGAGCTCAGCACTGAAAGAAGAGTCAAAGTAGAATTTAAAATCATGAAAACATCAAATCCAAATGGACTCTTAAACTTAAAGCCGGTTATTGTATTACGATTCATCACGATATGTTTCTCCACATAAAAAATGGCAGAGGCAGAAACTGTTTTATGTGAGTAATCTGAGCAGACGACTCCTTCAGAAAGAGTTCTCCTGCTGTAATTCAAGAAGATTATGATGCCAGCGGAGAAAGATTCACAGGTTCATGTTTCCATGCTTCAGAAATAGCCAGCGGCTCGTCCATCGAGCGTCCACATGTCATGTTATCTGCAGCTGCCTGATGTCTTCACTATACAGCAGCGGCTCACCTACAGATGGCAGGGAATAATGCTGTAATGTTCTCCAGCATCAGACAGGACTGACGAATGCCCCCCTGTGTTTCCTCGCTCTCGCGCCGCTTTCATCCCTTAACAGCGCTTTGTTTCCGCGGAGCGTGAGGGAATAGAACGGGAACGGAAAGCACTTTGATCTGCTGTCTGATGAAATGCTTTTCCCACCTTGTGCCGTGTCTGATAAACACTCTCATTACCTGTTTAACGTCTGGCTTCCGTCCAGACTCCCGTCAGGTTAGGCCTTCACACAAACCAAACGCTGGCCTTCAATAAATTATACCGAGCTGAGGGTGGATTGCGTTTCATCAGCGTGTCGAATAAGAAACAAAGCAGAGATCTGTGAAAACAGACCGGCGTTTCTACAGACTCCAGAGAATGTTAGCGCATACCCTCCTAACAAAGATGCACTGTAAAAAAAAATCCATAAAAATGTACGGTAAAAAAACAGCAGCTGTGGTTGCCGGAATTTTACTGTAAAAATACGGTAGCAACATTTTAGGTTTTACGGTTTTAACTTCAATTTACAGTTAAACTACCTGATATAATGTTAATATACCAACCTATTGAAGTACTGAAATCTGTTTTGTAGCTTTGTAATACACTGATAACCACCAAATGCAGGAGGTGATGAGAAAGTCACATGATGAACCAAAGCCCATCACAAGCAGCTTTTAAATAATAACATATATAGAAGGTGCACAGTGTCGTTCACACAAACACTAAACACCATCACGGTAACACACATGAAACTGAAATAATGCAATAAACATTTATTTAACAACATTAGGTGTAACACACAACCCTAATATACAAAACTGATAAGAAAAAACTAAGAAAAAAGAAAAAAGAAAAAGAAAAAAACCCCAAAAAACCCATCAAATTTGAAATGTAACGCAGGCAAAGTAAATGGACGGTTATTCACTGTAAAACAGTATACTACCGTAAAATTACATGTAATGTCCAATACAGTTTTTCACCGTATATAGTAGGGGAATTTACCATTAACCATTTAACAGGTTTTTGCTGTAGCATTTTTACAGTCTTTTACCGTTAAATTCACGGTAATGTTTTACAATGTGCGTTCTATTAACATTTAGCTAACGTTCTCAGTATGTTATCAAAACCTTAATTTCTGAATGTTCTCTGAACGTTCAAAACATCCAGTTTTTTACACATTTTTGTAGTTGTGCATTAATGTTAAGGCAACATTACATTTGATAATTTTGCAAACGTTAACGGAACTTTAATAGAACTTTTAAATGATCTCAAAAGAATCTGGAAAAATACATTTAAAAAAACAAATTCAAAAACTAAAATGTTTCAGAAACATTCCGTGTTATGAATAAGTACCATTTTTTGCTCATGTTTTGAGAACATTAATAAAGATTAGGTAACTTTCAATGAATGAATTGAATCAGAAGCTCCTCAGGTTTGGTGTGAGCGTCCGGGACGGATCCATCTCTGTGCGTCTGAACCGCGGTCAGTGTGTGTGTGTCTGTGTGTGTGTGTGTAGCAGACTGAAACTCCAGCAGTCAGCAGTCCTCCAGTAGCTGATGTGCTCGTGTGATTTATTGCTCTCACCGCTCACAAGAAAGTACAATTTTCCAGCCAGCTGCAAAACAATAATTCATTACGATGCCCTTTCTGCGATAGGAAGCTGTTAGCGGAGCAGGTCTCTGCTGCTAAAATGATGTTGATAAATGTGTGATCAGCGCAGGTAACCGCTTTAACACTCGTCTGCTCCCACTGAGCTCCACATATTACACACACACCCCATGATTCAGTGATAAAGAGATTACTGACAGCTCCCTCCGCTCTGTGTGTGTGTGTGTGTGTGTGTGTGGAACACCTTCAGATTTCTAATAAGAACATCTCAGATTAACGTGTTGCTCTGTTTGTTATGAATCACGGATCAACTGTAAAACTAACAAAGTTTTCACAAAAACAAATACGATCAGCGCAGGTAACCGCTTTAACACTCGTCTGCTCCCACTGAGCTCCACATATTACACACACACCCCATGATTCAGTGATAAAGAGATTACTGACAGCTCCCTCCGCTCTGTGTGTGTGTGTGGAACACCTTCAGATTTCTAATAAGAACATCTCAGATTAACGTGTTGCTCTGTTTGTTATGAATCACGGATCAACTGTAAAACTAACAAAGTTTTCACAAAAACAAATAAATGTTCCTGTTGTTTCTTCTTGACACGTGCAGGGCGAGCATTTTCCCTCAATCAAAAGAAAAGGGTAAGTTATATTTTGTATTAGTTTTTTAAAATATACTTATGAAATAAGAACTAATTATCATATTTGCAAGAAAATTTATTTTTATAAGCATAAAGCTTTTTTTTTTTTTTTTGCAGTATGACTATTTTCATTGCATTTAGGCACATTTTCCTTCACATTAATAAATGTGATGTTTTACTTTTTGAAAATCACTGTAAAATTACAGTCTGCCTAAATTAATGGCAGTACAACAAATACTACTATAATATTTAAATAATTTACAATAGCACCATTCAAAAGTTTGCCGTCAGTAAGGATTTTCTTTTAAGTAATTAATAGTTTTATTCATCAAGGCTGCATTAAATTGATCAAAAGTGACAGTAAATACATTTATAATGTTACGAAAGATTTCTATTTCAAATAAATGCTTTTCTTTTGAACTTTCTATTCATCTGTGAATCCTGAAAAATAAAATGCATCACGGTTCCCACAAAAATATTGGGCAGCACAACTGTTTTCAACATGGATGCTTCTTGAGAATTAGGCATATTATACTGATTTCTGAAGATCATGTGACACTGAAGACTGGAGTAAAGATGCTGAAAATTCAGCTGCGCATCACAGAAATAAATGACATTTGAACATATATTTGGCACGTGTATGTTCCCGTTGAGTTCCTGTTTTCCTTATTTGGTCCTTCCAGTTCCTTTTCACAGTATTAGTATCCCCTGTTCCTTGTTATTAGTTATCCCCATCACCTGTCTGCCCCTCGTTATCCACCCTATTTAGTTCTAGCCCGTTCAGTTCTCCCTGGTCTGGAATTGTATGTTGATCTCTTCTCCTCGTGCTACGTGTGATTCCCTGTGACAAGAATAAATCGCTTTGGTTCGTACTCCTGGTCTCCACATTCCTCGTTCTGCGCTCCTCACACTACCACAGACCGTGACAGTATTCCAGACCACAAAGTGACAATAAGCGGCACCCCTTCTACCCGTGTTTGTTTTTCGTTTTTTGAAAAGTGTTTTTGTTTTGTTTTCCCATTTGTTTCCCCCCGTCCAAATGGAGGAACGAGCGATGTTAATCGCCGTGGCTCAGGCGAACCCTGACCCAATTCTCTACACGAGGGCGTTCGTGCCGCTCGCCCTTGCCAGCTCCCTCGAGGGAAAAACCCTCCTGACGCTGTTCCGGATCGGGATAACCAACCATCGTCCCGCGGAGCTTCCAGACACCACCAACCTCGGCTGGACAGAGGGAGTCATCCGGTGTTTGGAGAGCTTCCCATCCCGATCCGGGACCCATCTGCCGGCCATTCCCGAGTCAAGTAAGCCGGCCGTTCCTCAGGCAAGCCCGCCAGACGTTAATGTGGCAAGCCCGCCCGACAATAATATGGTAAACCCATTGAACATTAATGTGGCAACTCCCCATACGTTCATGTGGGCCAAGTGTCGGTTCCAGCCCAAGTGCCCGCTCCTCGTAAGCACCTTCCAGAGCGCCCCCCGGTGCCGGCTCCTCGAAAGCGCTTTGGTGTGCCTGCTCCTCCAGAGCACCCGCCAGTGCTAGCACCACGTCAGCGCTACCCTGATCCCCAGTTCAGCCCAGGAAGGGCTCCTGTTACCGAGTATAGCCCACAGAGGGCTCCTGATTCCCAGTTCAGCCCAGGAAGGGCTCCTGTTCCCGAATATAGCCCACGGAGGGCTCCTGATCCCCAGTTCAGCCCAGGAAGGGCTCCTGATTCCCAGTTCAGCCCAGGAAGGGCTCCTGTTCCCGAATATAGCCCACGGAGGGCTCCTGATCCCCAGTTCAGCCCAGGTAGGGCTCCTGTTCCCGAGTATAGCCCACGGAGGGCTCCTGATCTCCAGTTCAGCCCAGGAAGGGCTTCTGTTCCCGAGTGTAGCCCAGGGAGGGCTCCTGTTTCCCCGTTAAGCCCAGGGAGGGATCCCGTTTCTCCATTAAGCCCAGGGAGGGCTCCGGATCCTGAGTATAGCCAACGGAGGGCTCCCGATTCCCCTTTAAGCCCACAGAGGTCTCCCGATTCCCCGGTTCCGCCATGGCCCCCTGATCCGCCATGGCCTCCCGAGCCCCTGATCCGCCCCCTGATTTTACTGTATTTTTGATCAAATAAATGCAGACTTGGTTAGCAGAAGAGACACAAACATTCAGTTTTCTGTCAAATGTTCTGATTGTCTTTTTTTTTTTTTTTTGGCGTAAATGACACTTGATTTGTTATTTTGTTATATAATGTAAGTGGCCAAATACTTGCGGCTGCCATATCAGGACGTCTGTGTGTGTGTACACACACTGTATCAGCGTCTCATCAGATTATGAGGAAACTAATTAACTCAAAGCCTTTGAACTGGGAGTTTGGAAATCCCGTCTTTCCTCGTCCCGAGTGTCCGTGTCTCTGTCTCTCCACAGAGACGTGAAGTGTCACATTACATCCGTCAGATGAACACTTACAGTAACCTTCTGACGTGTGTGTTGACCTGCTGTGATCTGTGTGAAGATAGACAGGTGTGTGTTTCTCAGCGTCTCAGGAGACTTCAATTATATGTCTTAATTTTCAAGACGTTCTCAGATGCTCCTCCTAAACTTCCCCAGAATAAATCAAAACCAAATGAGTCACTAGTCATCAGCAAGTAAGTATAGAGCTATAAAATGAATCCGCTCAGCTTTTTTTTAAATGGGATTCATATGCAGATCTCTGAGTTTTGATTGCCGACATTGGTATTGTGGCAAATCTGATGTAGATGAGTTTGTTTCTTCATCAGACTTTGGAGAAATGTAGCACTGCATCAGTGTCTCAGCAATGGATGCTCTGCAGTGAATGGGTGCCGTCAGAATGATAGTCCAAACAGCTGATAAAAACATCACAATAATCCACACCTCTCCAGTCCATCAGTTAATATCTGGAGAAGACAAATCCATAAATGAAACATTTTCATGGTTATTTCTGTTAATTTTAACAACACAATAACAATACATTTTCTTTCAGGGTTAGTATTTGGCATTGTCTCTATTCATTATAGTTGACTTATAACAGCAATAGAAGTCTGTGATATTTGCTCAATTAAACATGCGTGTGTGTGAGATGTACTGTATGCTGTGACA
This sequence comes from Sinocyclocheilus grahami, assembly GCF_001515645.1. Classification (NCBI taxonomy): domain Eukaryota; kingdom Metazoa; phylum Chordata; class Actinopteri; order Cypriniformes; family Cyprinidae; genus Sinocyclocheilus; species Sinocyclocheilus grahami. The sequence goes on from NW_015505738.1 coordinate 245,730, forward strand.
TATCAGTAGAGAACAGGATGGCTCAAACTTTTCAGCTCATTATCACAGACGCGTCTCGTCTCATTCTCACAGAGAAACTCTTTAATTTGATCAAACTGCAGCAGTGATGTGAATCTACTGAAAAGTTCACTTCTGTTCAAGAAACAAGTTAAGCACAAAGTGCCTGGTCAGGCAGATTTCGAGGATGGAGACATTTTTATTTGAAACACAAAACAGAGAGACTGACTGAAGAAATGCATATCTGTAGGATTGTAAGAATGTATATTATAAAATAAGATGGTCAGAAATACACAGCTAAAATATACAGGTCCATATATTTGGACACTGACACAATTTGCATAATTTCGGCTCTGTATGCCACTAGAATATAATTAAAATAAAACTAACAAGATGAAATTGAAGTGCAGATTTGTAGCTTTAATTCAATGGGTTGAACAAAAATATAACATAAAATGCAATTACAACCATTTTTATACACAGTCCCCCATTTTCAGGAGCTCAAATGTAATTGGAAAAATAAATATAATCATAAATAAAATGTTCATTTTTAATATTTTATTGGAAATACTTTACAGGCAATGACTGCCTTAAGTCTGGAACTCATGGACATCAGCAGAGACTGGGTTTCTTGCTTTGTGATGCTTTGCCAGGCCTTTACTGCAGCTGACTTCAGTTATTGCTGGTTTGTGGGTCTTTCTGCCTTTTGTTTGGTCTTCAGCGAGTGAAATGCAGCTCAATCAGGTTTAGATCAGGAGATTGACATGGCCATTTTAGAATATTCCACTTTTTACCTTCAAAAACTCCTTTAGCTGTATGTTTTGGGTCATCCTACATTTGTACTATAAAGTGCCGTCCAATCAACTTTGCTCCTTTTGACTGAATCTGGGCATACTATATAAACTATTGTTCAAAAGTTTTTGATAGCTGATACTAATCAGAAATGCAGCAAATCAGCGTGTTAGAATGAGACACTGAAGACTGGAGTAATGATGCTGAAATTTCAGCTTTGATCACAGAAATAAATTACATTTTAACATATATAATATTTCACACTATTACTGCTTTTAATGTCTTTTTGATCAAATACATGCAGCCTTGGTAAGCAGAAGAGACTTATTTCAAAAACTTACAAACCACAAACTTTTGAACAGTATTACAATTAAGGTGGTGTGCATGTGAACCAATCAGCTCTTCTGCTTTACTACAAGTTGTAGCACAAAATAAACATGAATGAACATCAGAAGGTATGTTGAAAGATACGATACATCTTACTGATATGTATTAGCTGTTATATAATCACAAAACCAGTGTTTCATTCATGTAAAGATGTCAGTAAACCATTTAATAAAGCAGCTAATGTTACATGTGCCTTAGGAAAGTTGTCCAGTGTTCAGAGTTTCTTAGCTGGGGAAAAAAAAAAAAAAACTAGAGAGGAGCTTATTTCCTTAAACTGTTAATAATTTATGAATGTTATCAGTCATGAAGACAAGTTTATAAGAAAAATATATTGTGTGCAATTTAAAACTTTGTACTGTAAGCTGTACAGCATTTTTATTTTAGTGTGAATATTATAGGCTATACGTAAGTAGTAGTTAAATATAATGATTATAAAATGAATACAATACGTTTTGGGTATTATATTCCTTATTGTAATTCTAATATTATATTAATGTACCAAATGAGAGGGTTCCTTTATAGTTTACAACATAGTTGATTTTTTTTATATTGTATACCATGAAACCATGAAATTGTGATATTTTCTTAATCTCAACTCTAAATTAACAACCGTAATGCAGACACTCACACTCTAGTGTTTAACAGTAAAAAGACACTGTACGCATATATGTGTGTGTGTGTGTGTTGGTGTCCAGGTGGCTCCTGTAACCCAGGGGCCCTTTAAATGATCTCTGAGCTTCATGTTCGTGTGATTGTGGCAGCTGAATGAGATTCTCTCTCTGTGAGAATTATGTTAGTATGATTTGATTTTGTATCACTTAAATGTTTAAAACACATCCGACAGGTCGAGTGCATCACTGTACGCAGACACTCAGTGTGTGTGTGTGTGTGTGTGTATGTGTGCAAACTTGAGATTTGTGAGGTTGTATGTGTATGTTTGATTTGTAAGAGCATGAGTGTGTGTGTGTTGGAGCTTGGCTGGAGTTCAGTGTTTTTGGCATAAGTGTCGATTGCAGCTTGTTGGCAGAGTGTTTCTCTACCGACAGCTAAATCAGAAAGGAATGACCTATTTACTTACTGATCACCATGGGAATGAACGTCTCACAACCAATCAAAACCAGCGTCACCAAGTCTGTTGGCAACGTGGAGTCGGTTTGGAGGGTTGGCTCAGATCATGAAGGGGGCGGAGCCTGTTTGACTTCAGCTGCCACACCCACTTCAGATGATGAGCACTGCAAGTTTTTCATCTCTCTCTCTCTGCATAGCCACCTAATTAAGAAAGCCTGACTCATTTACATGGAGATGTTTGATCTAAATTACACTCCAAACCGCACCAAATTGGGTTCATCTGTGAATGTGAAATGTTGTTTTCCTTCCCTCGAAACCTCCTTCTCTCTCTCTCTGGCAGTTGCTCTGGGGACTCGTGTTCAAATGATGAGAAAGATTATGGGTTTTAGTGTTCTCATGAGACACAAAACAACACACACACACACAATCTCTCTCTCTCTCAAGGATTTAGGATATTGGACACTCCCCATATTGACCCTGAAGATCCATGCCTTAAATTACACTATTTAGTATGTATCTATAGGGCCTGGTTTAAAGTATACTAGTAAAGAGTATCTATTTATAAACTATAGGTGAAGATATTTGTATAAAGCATAGATGCCCAAACCAGAACCCATGGTTCCCTTTTAATGTTTTATTTTGTATTATTATTATTATTTTTTATTTTTTATTAACATTTTATTTTATATATGTGTTTAGAGTTTTTTTTTTCAGTTTTAGTTTTTGTTATTTTAGTACTTCAACTTAAACTAAATGGAAATGAGAAATGTTACCTTGTCAACTAATTTTTTTATTTCTGGTTTTCATAATTGATTTTTTTTTTCAGTTAATGTTAATTTCAAGTAACATTTTTTTAACATTTAGGTTTTAGTTTTAGTTAACGATAATAACCCTGTAATTAATATTTATTTATTTATTATGCATTTAAATGTTGAGAAAACACCTTTTTTTTTTAAAATAATGTAATGTAGATGGTTATAATTTCAACATTTACTTTCCATCCACGGCCCTCAATCAAGCTTGATATGTTTGCCCTTCATAGTAAAAAGTCTGAGCACCTTCGATCTATAGAAACACATACTAACATAATGAATCTGAATTGAATTCACATTCATATATTAACCTGTAGGGTCTTAATCTATAGGTCAAATGATATGCATAATCATCTGTAGAGTCAGATATGAATATAGATGGCCAAACGTTGATGTACAGGTGACTGATGATCACGCATTGCGCTCATTTTGTCTAATTACACCTCTAACGATCCTGTCCTGAAGGATTCATGAATTCTGAGAGATCAGAGCGTCACTTTCTCTACCACGTTTCCACAATGTGTTTGTGTGGCAGAGAGAATCCAGACATAAATAAAAATAAATCAGCATCTGGCTTGTGTTGTGTGACAGCGTTGAGAGACATTATTGTCTCTCATGCTGTAAATATACTGTATGTGTGTGTGTGTGAGAGATCCAAACCCATCTGGACCGCCGTGTCTGGATTGACCCCCATAAGTTTGCTGAGTGCTGAAATATGCATGTGCTGAATTTCACATTTAAACTGAGGACACGAGAGCAATGCCAAACACACACACACACACACACACACACACACACACACACACACACACACACACACACTCATCTACACGTTGCATTTGTCATTTAATTGATACCTTTTACTTTCCAGGACAACAGTCCTCATAAACACGTTGAATCCATTTGGATGCGCTCTGCTAAAGTGCCTGTATCTTTACGATAAAACTACATTTTATTTTACACGCCCATAACAGCCGGCCAAGGCGCGACGGCCAATGTCCGCGTATGTGAAATGGAATAAAATAAAATAAATCTTTATGAGCACCCATCGGGATCTCTGCACATTAAACATTGTCTTTTTTTGTGTTTTATGATTTGAAGAGTCACAGGAGCGCGAGGTTTTCCTGTCATTGAGGAGGAGAAACTTGTAAAGCGATGTTTGAGCGATGCTCGGCTCCTGTGACCCGCTTCAGTCTTAAAGCGCTTTGTTGTGGTCAGACGAACGTTTTACTGGAGACGCACGAGCCGATGCGGCCTGGTACCAATAACAGCTGCGTATAAACATCATACATTGAGATGATGTGGTCAGAGCAGTCGGAGACGTTAAGAGTACCTTCAAACACACTTTCAGTTCTTACTTTAGCTTTGTGGTTGAGTTGGGCAAATTCTTCGCTTAATTCAGCACAGTCTTGCGTTATAGTAATATAAATATGACTGACTTTCTCCTGGGGGTGCTTCAGATGATTAGCAGAACATCCATATTGATCTTTTCTATATAATTAATAGACAAGACAGAAAAACACCACGAAGTGACATTAAAGTAGTTCAGACAAGTCAACAAGAACAGATTAAAACTAAAGTGGTTAATTAAAGCAGCTCTCAAATCATATTTGTCCATCTGCATGTTCTCATTGGGTTTAGTATCATATGAAAACTATGAAGACATGTTCAGAAGACTTTAGAGTTTATGCCCTAATCGTTGTGGTCAGTGATGCATTTTTTTTAAAGAAATGAACACTTTTATTCATCAAAGACGCATTAAACTGACGAAAAGTGACAGTAAAAACATTTATAATGTTACAACAGATTTATACTTGAAATAAATGCTGTTCTTTTGAACTTTCTATTCATCCGTGAATCCCGAACAATAACATGTATCACAGTTTCCATGCACAAAAAATATTGGGCAGCACAACTGTTTCAACAAATACATTATATCTTACAGTATACTCACATAGAAAACAGTTATTTTAAATGGTAATGATATTTTGCATTTTTACAGTTTTTACTGTATTTTTGATTAAATAAATGCTGCCTTGCTGAACATAATTAACTTGTTTTAAAAACTCTTGAATAGTAGTGTAGATGCAGCACAGCGGCCAGAAACATGTGTCTGGTGCATGTGAACATAGAACAACAATTAAAATAAATATATAGCAAACAGAATGCAAGAATGCATCCGCAGCCCCTTATGGTGTTTTTTTTTTATTCTTGTGCTTTTGGAGCATGACGTCTCTGGTCACTCTCTACTGTTCTCGTTTCTGAGTAAGACAGAACAGAAGCAGTGCTGGAGTGTGTGTGTGTGTCATGTTATCTCCTCTGAAGGCCTTGCTGTGCTTCTGGCCTGTGTGATTCCTGTGGCTGTAATTGCTGGACCTGAGGGACTCCAAAACGAGTTTGTGTGTGTGTGTGTGTGTTAGAGGCATAAATAGGGTTTGACAGCGGATTAGAGGTGTTTGGCGAGTATCTGTGTGTGTTTGAGTGTGTCAGGTACAATAAGAGCAGGCTGACTCTCTCCTGCAGTGAATCCCTCCTGGAGACTGAGATAATACCTGGAATAAGCTCCGGCTCTGGACGCGGTTCAGTCCGGTTACAGTGCAGAGCCATGCCAGGTTTTCACAAACACTGAGATAAAGCGGCATATATGTTTGTCTCCTTAAGTCATTAGTCTGCTGTTCAATCATTATTGAAAAGAATGTAGTAAAAAAATGCTTATGACGTTTGATACATGCAACTGAATACAACTGAACGGTTTTCCTTTGTGTTTTTCACATACAGACGACAACAATCAAAATGATCCCTGTTCACACAGATCCACGAAAACAACTAAAAACACCATATTATTCATGCCAGGCCAGTAGGTGGCGATGCCACTTTATAAAGAACACATAATACGCATGCAAATAACATCCCCATTTTGACTTTTTCTTTTGTTTTTTTGTTTACACAAAAACGGTAACAGTATAGTTCTAAAAATGTGCACTTTGAAACTCATTTAAAAAAGTTAGCAATTTCACACCCTAAAAAAAGTCATGCAAATGAACGTCCAAATCACATTAAAAGTTTTCCGTTTTTAGTTGAAAGCGGTGTTGCGTAAACAACCCCTTAACGTCTTTTGAATATCAACATATTTTTGTCAATGCTGCTGTAGTAGTTAGTAACGCAGTCTAGGTTACTGCATTCTGACTACTTTTTTGATTACTCTTAGATTACTTTTTATCTAACTTATTTGTATTGATATAAAAGCAAAGACAAATAAAATATATTTCATGTTTTGATATCGACATCATAAATTGCATTGCACAGTACAATGAACCGGAGTTTCTTAAACTGGGCTTAACGAAAGAACTATATGTACAAACTGTGGGTTTTTAAGTTAATAAAAAGCTGTTAAAGGGGTTTGGCTGACAAAACATGAATAAACATGAATACAGCAACTACATTACACGCCCAAAGTCCTACAGGTTTGAAACATTTTTGTCCAGACTTCCAGAATCAACAGAAACTGAAGGTCACTGGATATGATGAAGACATAGTGTTTCTCAGCTACACATCACCGGCGTTTAGTAACTCGCATAATTATTTATTTCATATATGGTCTAATTGCTTGAGAGGTGCTTTTGTCACCCTAATTCAGATTTGCAAATTTATTTGCATGACATTTAGATTAGCATTCCATATTGTGAATACAGTCAAAGCTAAGTGCTATGACACTGTAGGATTTTTAGTAAGGAAAATTTAAAAGAGAAAATATACGAATTACACATTCTGTTGTAATACATTGTAATACAATCTAATTACAAGTACTTGATTTTTGGGTAATAATTAAGGTGTCCTTGTTACACACGATACATGCACCTAGTATTATAATAACAGTTAATTATGCATGATTACATGTACGTAAACATCCCTAATCCTAACCCTAACCATATAGTAACTACATGTACTGTAGTTAACTACTATTACTCAGTACTTAAATGTATAATTACACTGTAACAAGGACACCTTAAAATAAAGTGTAACCGATTTTTGTAATCTGATTTTGTAATCCAGGTTACATGTAATCTGTTACTACCCAGCTCTGGATTTAAAATAACATTATTCTCTGAAACAGTACGCTACTTTTTTAATTATTTGTAGTGTAGATGATCCTACAATTCCTTCTTAACGAGCTGCAGTTTGAAAGCTGTAATGAGTTTTTCGGCATGTGTTTGGGAACGTTTCGTCTCTTTGGCTTTTATCGTCAGATGTGAACGCTCTGAACTAGTTCCACACTGAACCGCCGTCTGTCTGATTGTTGGTGTTGATTTCTGCGTTTGGCGTCTCGTGAACGCGGCGTCTGTGCAGCTTCGAGCGTTTGCGATGAAACTGAGATGAAGCATGAACATTTGAGAGTCAGTATCTCGTCTATCAGTAAAGCGTCCCGAGCTCTGACCCCGATACGGCCGGCCTGAAGGCTAACAGCATTGCTCCGGCTCTTCCCGTTGTTCCTCCTTCAAATGAGATGCTAATTAATTACCATTGGCATCTTTAGCAATGTGTGTCAGCTTGAATGTGGGATTTCAATCTGTTTTGGATTCAAACTGAACGTTGAATGAACTCACGTAGACTTTATGGATGAAAAAGATAGAAATAATCTCACTCCTGATGCACAGATCAACGATAACCGATAATTACCTATTGTTTCTTTCATTGTAACTTGAGTCAGGTCATTCTTGTTGTGCAGAAACTTTTATATCAGATCATATATCAAACTCAGACACTTCAGCTTTAACTATAACTTTCGTCACTTAAAGAGATTTTGCAATAAGCTAACAGGAAGAAAAATGGTATTGGAAACACAAGAGAAAAAAAAACAATAAATTGCATACAAATTAATATATATCAAAGATAGCATGTTTGGTTTTGTTAGAGACATAATCTCGGGAATATTTCTTTTTTTTAACAACACCCAGAGACATGACAAAAATGAACATTAAACGTTAAACCAAAATCATTGAAAATGCAGACGAGTTAAAATAATTGATGCATGCAGTAATTTGCATTAATCGGAACGAATCCAGTCCAATTTCAGATTATGTAAATTATGTTATATGAACACTATAAGCAATTTAATTCACATGTGTTCTACAAACCAAAGTAAAATATAATAATAATAATAAAAAAATCTCCCCATGTTGAATTCACTGAGGTATTATAATAAAATAAAGCTCATGTGATTTTTTTTTATCTTAAAATACTGTATGTTCTGTATAACGATGTTGTTGCTTTAATTTCCTCAATGTGAGTGTTGTTTGTGTTTGTCAGGTGTGTGTGTGTGTGTGTGTTCTGTTTTTAATGAGCGTTACACTCGTTTATCTGAAGATGTCGTCATTAAGCATGAATAATAAAGAGCGAGGTCATAAATCGCTCCGCCTCCTCTCTCTGTCACCAGTGTTGAAAACACAGTCTCCTTATGTTAATTAGCGTGTTAATTAGTTGCACTATGAGAGTGGGCGGGGCAAAAATGTGCCTCGCTCTTTCACCCTGTTTACAGGCGGGACGGTACCTTACACGGATAATTGTTTTTATTTATGCTTCGTGTTTTCTTAATCTTTTGTCATTCAGTGACGTCATGCTCGTTAGACAAATCTAATGATAATTTGCTAATGCTGCTGATGCCTAAGCACAGTTGGAAAATACCAGCATTTTTTTTTGTTTTGCAAAACTTGCTTATTGAAAAAAATATATATATATATTTCTCAATACTTATCTTACTATACTTAAATCTAATTTTCATGATGTGTTTTGAAAGTTTGTCCATTGCAACAGATTATTTAAGTAAATATTTCAGAAGTTATTGGTATTTTATGTTTACCAGTGATTCTGAATTTACGCTGTTATAAATAAATAACAATGATATATGAAGAGGACAGACATGCAGAATTAAAGGTATGACTTGGATGCAACGATTTGGATGAAAAAATATTGAAAAATCATTTTAAAATGTCAAATATTGGTAGCTCAAAGCATCATCAACGTATAGCCTAAATGTTTAAAAAGTCCAAAGATCCGCAGTGTTGTGTTCTGAGCAGAACTCTTGGATGTCTGAGACTCCTTCAGTCACACAGAATCATTTACACAAGTTCATTTAATCTAACAAATGTCATCAAATAGCATTTTTTGTCTTGCATCAGAATGAAACTAACGCGAAGCCTCCTCGTTAAGCTCCAGGGGTTCGACCTTTTCACAGTGACATCGGCCGAAGGTCAGTGTCATCGTCTGATGACAAGAGACAAAATATCATTCATTAGATTCAAAATAATCATTCCAGACGTCAGTGTGGCAGAAGTATTCATCCGGTCCCTAAAGATGAGCATGAAGTGTTTGCTATACAGCCTGAACTCATCTGCAGCAGCGGCAGGAGCATCACGAGCCGACTGCATATATAACGGGAAGCAGTTGATTAAATATATAACAAATAAAATTCAAAGCCGTCTATCACATTTGTGATTTGGGAAAGACTTTGACAAGGACAAAATACCATTCTACAGTTATTGTTAATAGAGCAAAATCATAATAAATGAATAAATACGCTATCTCCTTCCAATGTGTCAGATGACAGCATCATATATATATATATTTGAAGTTGTAAAATAAAACAAAAATGATTGAAGTATGTTTTATAAAATAATACTATTCCAGTGTTTCTCCTTAGATGAAATATGTTAATTCAAAGTATTACTGGCTGTTTCTTTGTAATTAATTATGAATTTTGCTACCAAAATTCAACAATAACTGCAGTATTTGTGTTTTTTGGGCTTGAATAGTTGACATCATAAATTGTGGCCGCACTTTAGTTTGGGGTCCAGTTTTCAATATGTTTATTATTTACATGTTTATTTGGATAGGGAATAATTGGGAAAAAAAATGATTCCAGTCAAAGACTTGGAAAAATTAAACTGCACATAGAGATTATAGCAGGTGCTTATTTGCATCTCATGTCCCTAGAAAGTCTTTTCTAAAAAATTCATACATATATAAACAACCAAAGTAATTATAATAAAATAACTCTCTGTACCAAAAAAACAAAAATTTTGTAACAAATCCTTCATAAAAAATCCTTGCACATTACAAAAAGAATATTTATAACTTACTATTAACTATGAGTTTTACCTGAATAAACTCCTAATTACTGCTTATTAATAGTTAGTCTAAAATGCGGAACATTAATACAGCGGGTAAAATAAGTATTGAACACCACCATTTTTCTCAGTAAATATATTTCTAAAGGTGCTGTTGACATGAAATTTTCACCAGATGTTGGTAACAATCCAAGTAATCCATGCATACAAAGAAAACAATACAAATAAGTTCAGAAATGAAGTTATGTGTAATAAAGGAGAATGGCACAAAAATGGTGATGTATTCAATACTTATTTTACCCACTGTATGTGCTTTAAGTACTAATAAACAGCCAATATGCTTGTAATATGCATGCTTATAAGCAACTAGTTAATAGTGAAAATTGCTCCCTAAAGTGTCACCTAAATGTAGTATTTTTTTGTTTTAGCTTGCTGAAGTGCTACAACAAAAGCTTCTTTCTTTATATTGTTATGCATTCCCAAAACATTACGATATCAAACGCTCTCACATCATCTCTCAGAGCTGCAGTGTCTCCGTCAGACAAAAGAACAAATGCATCTGGAGGTCCTAACAAATGCTCACCTTCAAATGCTGAGCGTGTGAGTATCTAAAGGTGAGCATCTGTGTCTGTTTTGTGCTCTTGAAGTATTGTGTTTCCAAAGTCGAGAGCATCTACATGCCACAATCGCAGGTCTCTGAAACCTGATGTTTACGCCAGTGTTTCTCAGACACTAGCAGTGTTAAAGAGTGTGAGAGCGGCATGACCGTGTGTGTGTGTTGTGTGTATCAGAGCGTGTATGAGTGATGGAGGCAGACGCAGAACAGACGTCGGAGCAGGTTGCTGCCTCTAAGGTGAGCGCAGACACAATAACAACACAACAGTGACTTTTCCTCAAGCTGCCAAAACACTGCACGACTCAAAGACACAATGATCATTATTTTAAAACTGTGAAATTTAATTCCTTATCTGTAACTATTCAAAGTTTAAGCCGGTCCCATTTTAATTAGTATTCTTGGCAAGAAACAAACAGAGTTGGGTGAATTTTTCCTGACAAATTACCGCAGCTCTGGCAGCTGGCATGAAGAATATGAAAATCAGCTGCATTTTTACATTTCTGAAGACAATGTGAGCCGTGTAACTCATGCGAAACTCACTGCCACATGCTGAAGGGTCGTGGGTGGTTGCCAGGGCGTTGCTAAGTGGTGACTGGGGTTTCAGGCTGGTTGCTATGGTGTTGCTAGGTGGTTTTTGCACATCAGTTGTTACATTGTTGCAGCTCTGAGCTAGTATTAGTACTAGTTAGAACACCAAGAATAAAAGCTGCATTTTTGCATAACAGGACAGACTTAGTAAAAGCCTCACATACTGTTTAACAGTACAGAGTAGGGGTGTATATATATGCACCGGTATACATGTGCACCGAACAAGTGTAGTGTTGTTTTAACCAATGCACGTGTGTAACTTCTGTGCATGCTGAACATAATTTGAAACTTGAAGTTTACATTTATATTTAATCATTAAGCAGACGCTTTTATCCAAAGCGACTTACAAATGAGGAGAACAATAGAAGCAATCAGACCAATGAGAGAGCAACATAATACAAGTGCTGTGACAAGTCTCAGTTAGTCTAACACAGTACACATAGCAAGGTTTTTTTTATAAATTAGACCAAAATTAATAGAATAGAATAGAATAGAATAGAATAGAATAGAATAGAATAGAATAGAATAGAATAGAATAGAATAGAATAGAATAGAATAGAATAGAATAGAATAGAATAGAATAGAATAGAATAGAATAGAATAGAATAGAATAGAATAAGTAAGTGCTAATATTAATTGGTCAGGTGCTGGCGAAAAAGTGTTTGAAAATGGCTAAAGACTCAGTTGCTCGGATTGAGATAGGCAGGTTATTCTAGGAGTTATGGATGATGAACCTAGCTGTATAGAGAAGTTGTGATGAAGTGCTGGGTTGGCTGAGACCACAAGCGGTTCTGTCTTAGCAAGGTTGAGTTAAAGGGGATGATCCTTCATACATCCTGACATGTCTGTCAGACAGGCTGCAATGCGAGCAGCTACTGTCGGATCGTCTGGTTGGAATGAAAAGTACAGTTGAGTGTTAACAGCATAGCAATGATAGCTATGCTTCATGGTTCTGAATGACAGACCTTAATGATGACATGTAAATGGAGAAGAGAAGTGGTCCAAGCACTGAGCCTTGAGGAACCCCATTAGCAAGACGTTGGGACTTAGAAACCTCACCCCTCCAAGACACCCTAAAAGACCTAACAGAGAGGTAAGACTTGAATCTCTTGAGTGCGGTTCCTGAGATGCCCATCTTTATGAGGGTGGACAGGAGGATCTGGTGGTTAACTGTGTCAAAAGCAACAGACAGATCCAGCAAGATGCGTACTGAGAATTCGGAAGACTTGCCAGTCTCGAGGCTTCAGTAACCGAGAGCAGGGTAATTAGTTTGTTTCCCTCACTGAGTGGGAAAATACAGTTTCTGTTGATATACTTTGATACACTGGTGTGGGGAAAGTGTGTGATCCAAGTCCTAAACATAAGACATGCTTTATATTAAGCGCTTCAAACTAACTGAAAAATGTGTGATGTGTGCAAATGTTAGAAATTCACGTGAGTATTTACATTTGCATAAAGGCTCATCCTGACAGAAAGCGAGTCTCTGTTAAACTTCACAGACAATGGAGCCCCAGCTAATGTTGAACAAACGTCTTTCAGTGACATTTTTTCAAAGTTATTTGGTCTTTAATAATGTTCTCAAACGTTATTAATACATCATTCTGAAATGTTTTAGTTGGGCATCCATCTAATGCATTTAAATGTTACTACTTAATGTTTCAGAATGTTAAAGTAACATTCACACAATGTTTACCAAATGATAAAATGTAACATTCCCATAATGTAATCTCTAATGATGACAATATCAAAGAAAAACATCTTTAAAACATTTTAAAACTGCTTTGAACATTCAGAGAACTTTTAAAAATAATGTTTTCATACCTTAACGGGAATGTAAAAAACAAAAAAACATTGTTAGAACTTTTTGTTTTTAGCCCGGTCAGTGCACATGTGCATCAGAGCACAATAAAATAGAAATGAAACAATTCTACTGAAATACACAGTTTGCTAAAATATTTTGCAGCTAAAAGTGGAAGCACTTCCGATCTCTTTCCTCGTTTATAGCAGCAGCATAAACTGCAGTATGAAGTGTGTTGCAGCCAGCTCCAACAGTAACAACAAACACTTTCATTTAAAGCCAGAGCCACAGTTTGTTCACTAAGGCCTCGTTTACACTGCAGGTCTCGATGCCAATTCTGATTTGTTGCATATATCCAATTTTTTGGACCGTCCGTTTAAACGTTCTTTCAACTGTGACCCATATCTGATTCATGTGTTTACACTTGCCATACTATCTGAAACATTGTGCATGCTTAAAGAACAATATATCATCATTAAACCGCGTAAAAGTACCAAATTGTCGTACAGAACACAATGCCTCAGAAAATCCGATCTGCCTGTTTACATGACAGTCGCATTGGCACATATCTGATTTGTATCTGATTTATTTCCACATATGAATGAGGCCTGAAACCGATCTTGAAATATCTGAATGCATGCGTTTTTTTCCTGTTAATTGTTTCCGGTCAGAGAACACATCCGATCTGTGTCACACATTAGCAAAAAAAAAATCAGAATCCAGTCACATTTAAGTGACAGTGAAAACATAGCCTAAAACACTGGTTAATAAAAAATAAACAAAGAAGCAGTTTTATGTTTTGAATTTCCCAATGCTGTACCAAAAACACACTGAACCATAACTTAAAAACCGAGGTAACCGTCTACCGCAGTACAAAGCAAATGAAAGCGTTTCTCAGCACCCGAGCGCTCCGTCACCTGAACATCAGTGTGTGCGTCTCTCATGCAATCATCCACCTCCTCATTATTATCTCCACTTAACACAAATGAGACGTGTGAGGATATTCACGGCCTGGACGCTATGAATAGCGATGCGAGCGAGCTCCAACAGGCCCGGCGATCGGATCACTGACACACACTGCTTCTGTTTGATCAAATCATTCAGCGTCACCTACACCTGCCCTCGGACAAACCTCCCGATCTCCCGGAAGTATCCCAGCTCCCATCATAATCCGCTCGCCTTGTTTCTGCACTAATCAGAAGTTCTGGCAGGTGTCGGTTTCTCCCGCGGTTCTACATGCCGAAACAGGAGCCGCCGGCGGGGGAACGCAGGTCTGAAATGACTGTTTGAGAGTAATTCCAGTCAGAACGGCGCACGGAAATGAATGCATGCGTGCAGGTCTACACCTAATCACTTCAGCTGAGCACTTCAGGCGTGCAAGAGCTCGTGGACAAATAATGACAAATCTCTCCGTCCCTAATGGAAGAGACTTTGCTCTTTTCGGGAAGTGCCGTGCACCTTTGAGTGCGGCGAAACATATGGGTAACACTTTGCGCTTATTTTCCCATCGCAGGTATTTGAAGGCCATTTTCATCAGCGCTACTTTAGATGCATAAAGCGACTCAAATAAGCCACAGATTGCAGAAACGGGCCGTAAAGACCATCACTGCTGCTGCGGCCATAAAATATGTCTCTATTTTTTGGAAAAAGATTGTTTTTCTTTAAAAACATTTAGTCTTGTGCCAAAGCGGTGAGGAGACACCCTGGTGAAGTTTATTTCCAATCCAACAAACAGCAAGACTGCGTTTGGACGGCCTCGACTTGTTATCTGTAATTTAGCCAATGTGTTGGAACAATTAACACTGTTTGAATTGTGAGGCGGAGAAGGACAGATTAATGATTTGATTATGAATGGGAAAAAATCAAAGCAAAAGAGGAAGTCGGTAAACACGCTCGTACAAAGGCCGCTCGATCGCGGAGGATTTTAAAGTGTAATGAAGCGGGAAACCTTTAAACCCTCTCCTGAGATTCATTAGACAGCCCCAAATCTGCATTTTTAATGATTTAATTCATCACATGTTTGTAGAAATTGCACATTTATTTATTGGATTAGATTCACCGAGACGTGATATGAAAAACGGAGACATGAAAGGACATCAGTGTGGTTTTTCTCTGTAACATGAAAGGTGGAGGTACTTTAATGAAAGCCGTTTGCTGATGCGATTTGCTCTGTTCGAGAGCGCCATGAAACAAGGCAGTGAAAGAAAGCGCCCTCCAAGTCTGATGTGCGTCTCTTTGGAGAGCGCCATCGCGGACCCCCTTTTTGTATAACAAACAAACCTCCTTCAAAGAAATAATTAAGAGAACCGGCCCAAAATGGCGCGTCCGCCGCGCCTCTGAAGAATAAGGGAGAAACTTTGGGCTTTGTTGTCTAATCGTGATCACAAAGCCTGTTTTAAGAGTCTGTCATCTCTCATTTTAAGGCACTTTGTGGAGTGTGGAGGTGCTCGGGGTCACAGGCAATTAAAACAGCACAATGACGTCAAGTGAATGAAATGTGTCGAGAGCCGGAGCGAGTGACATGTTAACTCGTTATTCAGTTCCTCATAATAAAGCAATACTCCAGAAACACACTTGCAATGAAGGTGATCCAAGACGGGGTTAAAAAGAAGAAATGTGAAGTTCAGACTCTTTGTTAAAGCTGTTACACTAATTATTCGCGGAAAAAAGTCTAAATTGTCCTTATTAAGGTAGGACTACTTTTTTAGGTAGATTACATTCTGGTTACCAGTTTGTACCTTTCTGGAGTTTTGCATGCATTTTTTGCATTTACGTTTGGCAGACACATAACTAAAACTGAAACTAAAATTAAAACCTTTGAAAAGTGTTATTTGAAATGAAATAAACTAAGTAATATATATATATTTATTTATTTCAGGTAGTTGCTAACATTTTTTTATTTTAATATAAAAATTACAAAAACATAACTAAAGTTAAAAGGACAAATAGTTAAAACAGAAAATTGTAAAATAAAAATGCCAAAACAAAAAATATAAATTTAAAAATAAAATCTAGAAATACGATAAAGTAAATATAAAAATAATATAGAAATAAAATATATATTAAAAACGTTGCCGACATTTTTCATTTTAACGTAACTAAAATAAAAAAAAATTGAAATTAGAAAATAAAAAAAAAAATAAATAAAAAAAAAACCTACTAAAAATCACAAAAACACAACTAAACACAATCTACTGTTTGAGTTCTGAAAGTTGTTGGCATTTAAATTGAAATTCTGGATATACGTGTTAGGTTAGTAAGTGATTTTATCACATTGTGACAGTATTTTACGGTCTGATGCTGTTGACGGCCATTTTAAGTCTTTTAAGGATGAGTCAAAATTATTTTCTGAATGAAATGCTGAGATGATGAAACTCATCATGAAACTTAATAAAATTGATTTAGTTATTTATGGAGCTTGAAATGTTATTTTTGTTATTTATAGAGCTTGAAATGTTCACCAGACTTACTGATCGTTCTTTAAACGGCTCTTCTTCGCTTCTGTACTTCAGGAGTGCTGTGGAGTGGGGCGGCTTCGTTCCTGTGTGTGTGTGTGTCTGTGTGTGTGTGCGTGTGTGTGAGTGTGTGTGTGAGTGTGTGTGTGTGTGTGCGTGTGTGTGAGTGTGAGTGTGCGTGAGTGAGTGAGTGTGAGTGTGCGTGAGTGAGTGAGTGAGTGAGT